>NC_056747.1:589550164-589602664 GCF_019279795.1 Protopterus annectens | reverse complement strand
CTTTGTCCAGATGTCTTGCACTAAGAGGTTGAGAGGTATGCTGTGGCAGCTGGTTCCAACAATGTGTTGAGAGGGACACAGCTACTGCTTTCCTGCCTGGAGTGGCATTAATGCTAAGGGAAGTACCTTGGTATGTCATGGCACAAATCTTTGAAAACTTATTTTTAAGGGTCCTATTGACCCTCTCTACTAATCCAAATGAATGTGAATGGTTGGGACAGTGAAGACTCAACTTAGTATTAAAAATCATGCATAACTCTCTAATCAGGGAGTTGTTAAAATGAGTTCCCGGATCATTATTGATAGTACAAGGTACACCAAATCTAGGTATAAATTCAAATGCAAGTTTTTTAACAACTGTTACAGAAATTGGTCTTAGGTCCTGGGTAAGCTTCCACCTAGGCAGAAAACGTGCAATCCACCACCAATATAAATTGTAAATTATTGACCTCTGGCATCTGGACAAAGTCCAGCTTCACATTTACAAAAGGTCCCCAAGGTGGTGGTAAGCATGCAGCCCTAATGTTTGCATTTTTGCTAACATTATGTTCTAAGCATACAGTATAATTATTAACATACTGAAGTATCAAAGAGGAGACATGAGAGGCATATCCCTGGGATCCGACCTGTGTCCCTGCTGGTCAGGGCAAACAGGTGCTGACTTTGTGGGAACATGGGTGAAATTTTTGGCTAGGCTTATAATATATATATGTGTGTGTAGATATATATATATATATATATATATATATATATATATATATATATATATATGGGCCAATAGCCTATTATCATCCTATGAACCAGCTGTGGGTAATTTGTTTAAATAATGCTGTCTTACCTACATGGGCTGGTAAATTATGTGCCCTTACCAGGAAAGGTAGCAAAGGCGGCGGGCACTACCAGTCGGCCATCCGGATGTTGCCATGACCCATTAGTATTTTTTCTGCATCCATCTTTAAACAGACTTTGAACTTCTCCCTGTGATGCTTCAGCTTGGAAAGCTGATACTTTCTTAAAATCAAACACATCATCACTTTAGATTCTTGCAATAACATCACCTGAAATTTTGAACAAAGTCCTTCTACAACTTGCTTAGCAGCTTAATCTGCCAAATTATTTCCCTTTGAAACAATACCTGTACCCTTTTGATGGGCATTGCATTACTACTGCTAATTCTTTAGGTAAAAAAAAAGAGAATTTAAAAGATCAATAACAAAGAAAGAATTTTTAATCGGTGTTCCTGCTGAAATTAAAGATCCTGTTTCCAAAGTTGTCCAAAATCCTGTACTACACCAAAAGCATAATGACTATTGGTGTAGACACTGGCAGCTTTGTCTTTGGCTAATTCACAAACCCTTTGTGGAGCTACTATGTCAGCTGCCTTGGCAGAATGTACACCCTCTATTTTTTGTTGAAGGAAAACATCATTATTGGTGGAGACAGATATTCCCGCGACCAGATTTCTATCGATCTCTTCCAGTGGAACCATCCACAAATAAGTCCACTTCAGCATGGGGTATAGGAGTGTCCTTTAAGTGATTCCTAGGAGAAACCAGAAAATTAGTCACACAAGCACAATCATGCTCTTCACCATCCTCAGCAGTAGGTGACAAAGATACAGGATTTACAACAGAACAGCGTATGAGAGAAATAGATGGATCAGAAAAAAATGTATACGTTCATATTTAGTTAGATGCGCAGTTGAGAGGGGTTTTATTTTAAGTAAGAGAGAGATGATACAGAATGAGGGACAGCTATAGTAAGACCATGCCTGAGCACCAATGATTGCACAAGATGAACTAGAATGGCGGCTGCAGCCACCACCCTTAAACATGTTGGAAATTCCTTTGCAATCCCATGTTTTTGTCCAAGCACTTCATGAGAAAATCTGATTCTTTCATGACAAAATGAAATGAGAGTTTTTCCATAATCTGATAACCTTAAAGCTGGGGCAGTAGCTAAAGCTTGTTTTAAATTCTGAAATTAATTTTCTTATTCACTATCCCATGGGAGGGACTCTGTTGTATCCCGTTTTAAAAGATTTGTCAAAAGGTTTTATTTGAATTTATACTGCATTTGTTATCACTGTTTTACACTGTTTGTGGGTAGGAAGGGACTGCCTGTTAACAAGATTTACTTTGATTCATATTTTGTTGTTTTACCTTTAAATTTCACTGTTGGTTGTTAGAAAGGCATAGGTTTTAGACAGGCAAGTTCTAGCCACCCCAAGGGGCCTAGACAGCTATAGATTTACACAGACTGCAGAGAGGAAAATCCTGAGCATATGTAAAAAATCCTAACTTGGTTTGTGGTTTATTTACCTTTACTGTTGAAAGGAAGTGTGACTGCGATTGATAGTGAGCGTGATGTAAAGGAATCAGAACTACTGTCTAGTTTGTAGAACTTGTATGGTCAGAACAACTTTACCGTACTTTATTATTTAGTTGTATATTGCTGATGTGATTTTTTTTGTCATATAAGTTAGATTTAAGTTCTTTTTGAATTCTGTGGTAACTGATTTTGATTATTCTTTTCTTTTGCAATATTTTATTCATTTGAAGCTGAATATGGATTCCTTAAAGAGTATGCAATTAACGATTTGCTAATGCACAAATATCTTGTACAGTGCAATAAATGCTATGTATATTTAAAGGTAACAGCTGATAACACTGGCGGTCTGTGTTCCTCATGTCAAAAGTTGGATGATTTGCTTACCATTGTTAGAAGTAAATCTAGACTTGATGATTGCACTTGTGCAATTGGCATGGCTTGGAGAACGGTTTCATATATTAATGACTGGACTGATGAACTAAATAATGTTAGAAATAGAACAGATTTAAGAAATTATGCATTTATTGTCTGCAAAGATCACTCAACCCCTATGAAACAAGATGAAGCCCCTGACAACTTTGGAATTCTGGATGCAAGTATTCAGCAATCTAAGGATCCAGTTTGTTTAGAAGGAAACAAAAAAAAGAAAGGAAGGAAGACGTTCACAACAAATAACAAGGAAGAAAAAGTAACTGACTAATGACTGTAAAGGAAAGAGAATACATAGTAAAAAGGATTCTGCTTTGTTATGTAACACACAGGTTATAGGGATTGATAATATTTTCTATCAGAATACCTTCAGTCTACAGAAAAAGGCATAAGTTTTCCAATGAAGAAGGTAGAAAAAGAGGCAAGGGGCAGGTGAAAAGGAAGAAATCAAAACTGAACGTGGAAGGATTGAAGAACATTACTGCAAGAAAAAAGAAGAGAAAAGAAAGACAGATGTTGACTACATGGCTCAAGCTGTGGATTTACAGTGCCAGCTGGATGAGAATTTAATACACAATGAAAACAGTGGGATTAATAAGACTAATAGTGATGAAGATCTATCCTTCCTACCAATTATTAAAAGCTGAAGATTCTTCAGATCCGTTCAACAAAGATATTTTTGTAATTGGAGATTCAGTTATTAGAGGAACTGATACTTATATTTGCAGAGAAGATAATGAACATTGAGTAGTGTTATGCTTGCCAGGAGCAAAAATAGAAGATGTGAGACAAGCCTTGGAATGCCTTAATGTAAGGAAGTATGGATCTGTTTTTATTCATGTTGGTACAAATGATGCTACCTGCAAGGATTCTCTGACTGTTAGTAGGGAACTGACAGCCCTCCTAGATAGTATATCTTGTACTGGTGTTAGGACATATTTTTCACAAATCACCTATAGAAAGGATAGTCAGGTCACTGTGAATGAAAAGATTTTTTGGATAAATACCTACATGGAAAAAATGTCCTGTTTTAAAAAATGGAAAGGTGTAAAGCATTCAAGCATGGTTTTGGGCACACGTTTTCAGACAGAATGGTGTGCATTTGTCAAGATCAGGGAAGAGACTTTTTGCAGCAGATATTTTGCAGTATTTGGCAAACACAAGGCAGTATTTTTGCCAGGCTGAAAATTTAACAGTTCACAGATAGCAACATTTGATGCATGTCTGATGGTTGTTGATGCTAGGAGCATTAATAACGTTTTTTTTTTAATTGGAAAACTTGCTATGTTCCCACAAGATTGATTTTGTTATTGTTTCTGAGACATGGTTAAAGAACAATGACTAGAAACCAGTTCTGTCAGGGTATAAATGTTTTTACTGTAACATACATTTTAACAAAAAAATAAGGGGGGGTGTTATGATAGGGATTAAAGATAATTATGAGACCTGTGATTATTACATGTTCAATGATAATACCAATACTATAGACTGTGTAACTGTGACAATAAAGACAAACCCTGGAACATATAGCAGTTGTTGGAGTGTACAGACCGCCAAAGGCAAGTGCAGATGACCTAGAAGAATTCATACATTTCTTACACGAAACACAGGAGGGAAGAATAATATTAGCTGGGGACTTAAATTTATCAGAAACAGACTGGAATAATATCGATTCAACAATTTTAGTAAGGAAATGTATTCACGGTATATATTCAGGAACAATTTCTTCAGGTTGTAACAAAAAAACCTACCAGGGGACAGAACATACTAGACGTTGTTTGTGTTCCCAAAGAAATGACTGTAACTTCAAGTCACGTTTTACCACCACTGATGTGCAGTGATCATGGGGTTATAAAGGTTAATTTGTTGCTAGATAATTCTGCCAAACTGAAATCTAAGTCAATGCACACAAGGTTAATTACAGATTATGTGGAAGCAAAACAGTCACTGTGTAAAACTAACTGGAGTGAGGTGTTCAGTGGAAAAACTGCAGATGGAATACAGAAAGTTTTGAAAGAGAAATTGTTTGAGTGCAAAAAAAAAAAAAAAGTTTAATATCAGGATCTAGACATACAACAACAAGGGGACATATTTCCATAAGAACAAGATATCTGATTAAGTTTACAGATGAAAAATATAAGAAATGGAAGAGAGGTCAAACTACAACTTTGAAAACTGAAATAAACAAGATTAAGCACAGTATGAGACAAGCTCAAGAAAAATCTGAAGAGAATTTATATAAAGATATTGAGCATAATAAGAAACCTTTTTACAGATACATAAAATGTGGAAGGAGTAAAGACACACGAATTGATAAAATGTGTGCAGATTCTAACATTTATTCTGAGACACAACAGATTATACATATATTTACAAAATCTTATGCAAAACAGTTTGGCTCCACAAAAGAGGTGATAAGTTGTCCGAGAGACATCCAGTTAACTCCAGATACTGGAATCAAATTAGATTATACTGAAAAAGAATTGCACAAACTGGATCCAAACAAAGCACAGGGAGGAGACAGAATTAGTAACAATGAGCTGAGAACACTTCAGCAAGAACTTACAGCACCATTATATTTATTATTCACTAGGTCATATAAATATGGTGCGATTCCTCAAGATTGGAGACATGCGTTTATTAAGCCTGTTTTCAGGAAAGGGGAGTAGGACAAACCCAGAGTCATATAGACCCTTCCATGTTGTGGAAAAATAATGGAGAAGGTAATATTGGATAAGTTACTATCAGAACTGGATAGGTTGGGACTTGAAACCATATATCAGCATGCATATGTTGAAAACAGACCTATTACCACCTGTAACATGATGTTCTACAGCAATATAATAGCTATGAATGAAAAATTGTGCTGTGATGTAATTTATATAGACTTAACTTCAGCATTTGACAGGGTCATACAGAAAACACTGATCAATAAATTAGTACAACTAGGTACTGATGTACTATTAATAAGATGGATAGCTACATGGCTTACAAATAGGATATGGCAAGTATACAGTAACTAGACAGGTGAAATCCTTGGTTACAGTCAGGGTACCCCATAGGGCTCTGTCCTAGGCCCTTACTTGTTTAGAGTGTATCTTTCAGACCTAACTTTTTTGTCTGAGGTGTTCTACAGTCTATATGCAGATGACCTGAAATTGGGTAAATGGATTACATGTGTTGTAGATGAGGCATGTTTGCAAAATATCTTGACTAAATTGATCATTTGGGCACAGGAGAATAATATGCTTATAAATACATCAAAAACTAAGCATATGAGATTTGGGAGACATAAATTGAAAGGTGAATATTTAATACAGCACACACTGATTGAAACTGTAGACTCATTTAAGGACCTGGGTAGATTCAGCTAAGAGCTTTTCTAATCATGTTAACCAATTGGTTAATGATAGTTATAGAACTATAGGTTGTATAAAAAGATTTATAAAGTCTAGAAAATCAAAAATAATGAAGTCATTGTTGTTTAGTTACATTAGACCCAAACTTGAGTATGGAATAACAATATGGAAACCCTTTG
Organism: Protopterus annectens; assembly: GCF_019279795.1. NCBI lineage: Eukaryota > Metazoa > Chordata > Ceratodontiformes > Protopteridae > Protopterus > Protopterus annectens. The sequence continues at coordinate 589,596,366 of NC_056747.1, read as the reverse complement.
AGAAAACAAGCATGAGTAAACTGGAAAGAGTAGAGTGGAAATATACCAAGGGCATCCATGGATGTGAAAATGTAAGTTATTATGAAAGACTAAAATATCTGAACTTGTACAGTGTCTCTTACAGATATCTAAGAGGAAATCTTATTTATTCAGGGGTATAAGGCATTTAGAGACAGCTACCTCTGGGAATGTTTGGGGTTATCAAAAAGTACCACAGAATCATCAGACAACCTATGCAGAAGATTCTATAGGAATGAGAAGTGCATTAATTGGTTCTCTGACAGAGTAGCTGATGCATGGAACACACTACCAAATTACATTAAAGCAAGTACTAGTTTAGATATTTTTAAGAACAGCCTGGACACTTATTATGGGAACAAGTGTTTTGGTATATTGGCACGCTAGAAGGCATTAATACCCATGCTTGAAATATTTGTATACATGTATGTAAATGTTTAGCAATTTCTGCATAGTTAGAAATCCACCATCTATAATATTCTGTCATACCTAAGAAAGATCTAAGCTGACACTAAATAGCTGGATGTGGGGCTTTAGCTATTGCCTCAGTACAAGATGGTAACACCTGCCTGCTACCCTGAGATATCAGATGACCAAGATAACATACCTGAGATGACCATAGCTGTAATATTTTCTTAACACCTTGTGTCCTTGTTCTGCAAGAATAGTTAAAAGATGTAGGGTATCCTGCTGACACTGCTGAAAAGAATCAGATGCTATTAGTGAATCATCTACATATTGCACTAACAAAGACCGACCTAGAAATTTCACATATTCCAAATCCTTTTTTAGAGGAATTTGAGAAAATAATGAGGGAGATTCAATGTATCCTTGTGTTAATCGTGTTCATGTATGCTGCTGTCACTTATAAGTAAAGGCAAACAGAAACTGACTTTCAGGATGGAAAGAAGAGCAAAGAATGCTGAACACAGATCTGTCGCAGAAAAATATTTTGCTGTAGGTAGCATGCAACTCAGTATTGTTGCTGGATTTGGAACCACATGAAAAGTTGGAAATACTGCCTTATTTACAGCCCTCAAATCTTGAACAAACCTAAAAGTATCTTTTCCTGGCTTCGTTACAGGGAGAATAGGAGTATTACAAGGAATTTCAGCTGTCACTATTATTCCTTGTTGTATCAACGATAGAATTACTGGTTTGATTCCCTGCCCTGCTTTTGGTTTCAGTGGATACTTTGGAACTCTAGGGAGAAGTTTGCATGGATTTAATTTTATTTTTACTGGATCTGCATATTTTAATATTCCTACTTCATTAGCACATTTAGCCTATAAGTTAGCAGGTACCTGCTGCAACAGTTTTTCAGTTGTCTTTATGCCTCCAAAAGGCTGTTCCTCAGCTTCTGCTAAAACTGCTAATACTCCCCCCCACTTCTGTTAGAACATCCAAATGCACCCCTTCTGGTGTACAGTAAATAGTACAACTCAGTTTGCATAACAGGTCTCTCACTAGCAAATTTACCAGTGCAATAGTACTCAAAAGAAAAGAATGATTTTCTTCAAACAGTCATAAAGAAATGCATACAGATTCTGGAACAGGATACTTAACAGTAGAATTTGTTACTCCAACTGCCTTTACTTTATGTTTTGATACTGGCATCTGACTATCTGACCTAGTGGCTCCAGTATCCACCAGGAAAGGAATTTTCTTTGAATTTATTTCTACCTTAACATAGGGTCCCTTTTGATCTATTGGCAACAAAGGATCAAGATGTATTTCTGTTTATCACTCTGACATAATCAGAATGGTGATTCCTGACTCTTTCCAGTTTGAGGAGGTGGTAGATGAAATGCAGCATTGTTATAATTCAGCTGCCATTGAGTCCAGGTATCTTGGACTCTCTGTCCACTTGTTTGGGCATTCTCCTCTCCATTGTCCTGCTTCACCACAATTGAAGCAATATCCACCAGACGAAACAGGAGGGGTGCTGCCAGCTTGGAATGGTTTCAATCAGACTTTTCCAACAGCTCCCCCTTGCTTTCATCCAATCATAAGCTCAAAATTTACAGCACCAGCACTGCAATCAGGATAATGGGGTGGATAGGTACTGTGTCCAGAACTAACAACTCTTTTGTGCCCTCTGAGTGTACTTTCACACAGTCACACCAACTTACCAATGTGTTATAGGCTCATGAATTTGATTTATCAACATACACACTACTGTCCCAACATGCTATAGGCTCATGAACTTGATTTAACAACGCACACACCTATGCCCCAACATGCTATAGGCTCATGAACTTGATTTAACACACACACCTATGCCCCAACATGCTATAGGCTCATGAACTTGATTTAACACACACACCTATGCCCCAACATGCTATAGGCTCACGAACTTGATTTAACACACACACCTATGCCCCAACATGCTATAGGCTCATGAACTTGATTTAACACACACACCTATGCCCCAACATGCTATAGGCTCATGAACTTGATTTAACACACACACCTATGCCCCAACATGCTATAGGCTCATGAACTTGATTTAACACACACACCTATGCCCCAACACGCTATAGGCTCATGAACTTGATTCCACTTTAACTTTCTTTTACTATTTCTCCATTTTCAATCATACATTAAACAACACAAAACATCTCTCATGGCTCTTACTTTTTAGCTTGAGGGTACCAACCTCAGCACATGGTGCCTCCTTGTACTAATTTTCTCTTTCTGTTGTATGCACATACATATTAATAAACTTTTCCTTATTTTCTGTGGGATTCTGTCACTATTACTATGAGATTGCTTGTTATGTAAATCCAGTCAGGTATTCACTCATTCCACTCTTTTAACCACAATTACCTAAGAGAGAGAGAAGAAAAAATTTCCACAAATCCATTTACTCTAGCATCAGTTTGTACAGCATGAATAGTTAGGTATCTGAATCTCTGACTATCCCACACAAAACAGCATGGAATTCACAGAAGAACTTTCTGTGATGGACCTTTGTAATTTATTCCACACTGCCCTATAGCAATCCCAAGGTTCAGAATCGGAGTCTTAAGGCACCAAATGTTAAGGTTTACAAATAAATAGCAAAGAGTTTTACCTTTTAGTCTTGAGTCATGAATAATGCTTCAGGATGTGCAAACTACTAGTTTATTCCATAAAACAGTGCTGGGAGACTGCCTACTCAAATTTCCAGATCAGTCTCAAAGAACAAAGGAAAAAACACATATACACATTTTCTTATCAATTTCGTGCATGGAGAACTTTGACTTTAAATTACTTTCAATGAATCAATGTGTTTTTAAATGCCCTCATTCCTCATGATTCTTTCTTAAAGCTTCACGTGAATACTTCACGCACTTTACAACATAGACCACCTGGTCTAAAACTTAAGTTTAAACCTTGTAACATTCAGTACCAGTCCAAACTATCTCGCAGAGAGCCTTGCAAAGAATCATCGCCCAGTCTGAGAAGGCCAGACCGTACTGTTGATTAATTCAGTTTCCACAGATATCTGGCATAATTCATTAACCTTCTGAAACTAGACTTTCAAACATAACATGACACCCCTTAATTCCTTCACTATTTACTTAACCTTTGATTATCTGTCAATACACTATAGTTGGCTAATAGAGAGAATACATTTGTAAGGCACTAGAAATATAAGGCTACTACTTATACGAAAAATATATATTGCATAAGCACAGATCTGTATTTCAATTTTTCTTTGACATAAACATATCATAAACATTTCATTTGACTCCTTTGTGAAGAAACTGCAAGTTAATATGTACTTATATTGGAGGTGCACTGGTGCAGAGGTTGGCACTGTCACCTCACAGCAAGAGGCTCTCTGGTTCAATTCTCAACTGGGGTGACTTCTGTGCAGACTGCATGTCCTACCTGCATTCACATGGGTTTCCTCCAGGTGATCCGGTTTCCTCCCACAGTCCAAAAACATGCATCTGGAGCATTTCTCCCTGGGCCTCAGCTAAAAACGGGCTCTGAGCCAGTCAGACTTTCATGATAAACAAATGTTAAAATAAAAAAAAAAAATAATGAAGAATAATCTAGAGACATAATATTTTTTCATAACACAAGGAAATTAAGGATCATAGTCAAAGAAGATGGCCCATGTGATAATGCTCCTGTTTACCACAAAAATGTCCTGTTTCTTCCTTTAAACACACACACGACAATCAGTTACACCTCTTGTATGACTACGTAAATTCAGATGATTACAGGAAGCATTTTAACAGCTAAGAGCCTTATGCCAGGCAACTGTGACTGACTTAAAAAGCTAACAGACCAACAGGCAATGCATGGGCACTGCATGGGCATGCATTTTATGAACAGATAGAACTATGAAACTAATGGCTGGCTTTATTGTCTGACTGCAATCTTCAATGATCTATCAGAAAATAAAGAACATAATGAAGAGCTGGCAATTAGTGTAGAATTTAAATGATCTGCCTTCTACAGTCAAAGGTACAGGGTTTGAATCTTACCATATCCACTGCCTACTGTGTGACTCTATGCTACTCACTTAACCAGACAATGCTCATTAGTTATTTTCTCTAGTTAACATATATTTTCTGAATATCATTTATGATCTAGTGACTGGTATTTGTATAATTCACACCCTACTCCATAAATGCAGTCTCACCAACTGGCCAATCAACAGCAATTCCACAAAACCCTTGCTGTTCCACAAAATGCATCTGAGGTACTTCAGGTACAACTAACATTTGGTAAGACGATGATTCAGGTCGTTGCCTGCTATAGGACCCCAACCATGTCCCAATACTATCACTCCATGTTCCTAAGTACCCTGGAAACTATTAGGGTCCAACCCAACACTCATACTAGGTGACTTCAACTACCCCACCATCAAATGGGAAAACTACTCATGCACCAGTACACCAGCCCAATGCTTCCTGGAATTCATCAATTCCAATGCCATGGACCAGCTCATTCTTAACTCCACTAGAGGAAGCAACATCCTTGACCTGGTTATTACTAACATGGGAAACCATTGCTCTATAACAATAGTCAATTTCTCCCTGGTTAGATCCGACCACAAACTAATCACCATGGAAATCTACATCTGACCCACACCCTCCGCAAAGGTAACCACCATGAAAAACTTCTCCAAAGCTGACTTTGTGCTCCTAAAAACAGAGGTGGCTAACTTCATGGCACCCATGTTAATGGAAAATAGATGCATGACTGCTGAATCATACATCAATGCACTGTACAAACATGTACATAAATGCATGGAACTAGCCATGTCCAACAGAACCAAGACCCTCTCCTCCAAAAAAGCAACCAATCTGGTGGTCCCCTGCCATTTTTAAACACTACAACTGAAGGAAGAAACTGTTGCAGAAAAAGGTGAAGTCCCAAGACTAGAAAACTCCCCTTATTAGCCTCAACAAAAAGTTGAGATACCTCATCAAAACTTCTAAAGCCAGCTATGAAGGCAGAATTGCAGCAGACACTAAAAACAACCACAAAGCCTTCTATAGTTATATCAATAATCTCCATGGCAATACTCAACTTTGCTCTGAGTTACTGCACAATGGTACTTCCTATACTGAGCCAACAGATATGGCCAACATACTGGCAGACAGATTCAGTGCTAACTGTACCCTTCTCTCCCTCCTAAAGGACCAATCACAATACCGGAGGAATGCCAGGCACCCAGTATTACTGCAGCACAGGTTAAAGCTGCATTGTCCAAGGGCGAGAATACAGCTTCAATGGGACCTGACAATATCCTTGGATGTGTTCTACATGAACTACAAAGTGAACTGGCACCACATCTGTGTGCCCTGTTCAATCACAGCCTCACCTCAGGCTTTGTCTCCACCAAATGGTGCACTGCTACAGTCATCCCTCTCCATAAAGGGAGAGTGACTACAGACCCTGGGAATTGGCCTGATGAGTCTGATATGTAAGGCTATGGAGCGCTTCATCATGGACCTAATTAACAAGGATATAGGGAATCTGCAAACTCTAGATCCCACATAATTTGGTTTTGTGAAAGGTAGATCATGTCTGCTCAACCTGGTTGACTTCTCTGAGTCAGTCACCAGAGCTGTGGATGAGGGCAAGGCAGTTCATACAGCCTACCTTGATCTGGCCAAGGCCTTTGATACCATTCCCCACTCAGGAATTATTAATAAACTCACCAAACTAGGTAGCAACCCTTATATCACTAGGTGGGTTGCAAACTGGCTCACAGATGGAACCCACAGTCTGAAAGTAGCGGACTCCAAGTAAGACTGCTGACCAGTCACAAGTGGAGTCCCACAGGGATTGGTTCTGGGTCCTCTCCTGTTTGGCATCTATTTCTCAGAAGTCCAAGCCAACACGAAGGGAGTCTGGTTGACCAAGTTTGCAAGCTGGTTTAAACTGTTCTGAGCTGTATTATAATTTATGGTATGTTTCACTACCATGTTTAACAGTGCTATGCATTTAATCACTCCCAAATAGAAGTACATAAAAGATTGTACAACTAAAAAAATTACCAATACTGCATTCCATTTTCTAGTGATTAAAAACTGCTATATCTATAAATGGCTGTATAGGTGTGCATTGTAGCCAGTGACATAATGAAGTACAACTGCTTCCTTCACAACTGAAGGCAGGATGTACATTGAGATGATTTGCAGACATTGCAATACAGAAGTAACAAAATACAATGCTTTTAAAGGTTGTTCAATAACCTAGGTACATTTATAGTACAATAACATTTTAAACACTATGATAACAAAAAGGAAAGTGTATGAAATAAATCTAAAATACATAGAAAAACTACTATGACAATAAATTACAACCTTCTGCCTGTGACTTCACGACATCTCTGTCAACCTACCTATCACTGGATGTCATTCACTTGATTGAAAATACTAATGATTGCCACTCAAATGAGTGACAAAAATGAGTGGCAGCACATTTGTGTGAATCACATTTGGTTGAATTCAAACTTTATAAAGTGTAGGTATGCAGGAGTATGCAGGGAAAGGAATGTTTGACTGAAAAGGTGGTGGTTGGAACAAAATTCAAGATTCTATTATAGTGGGTAGTGTGTATGTGTGAATGCTCATGGGTTAGGGTTACAGTTAGGTAAGGGGATACATTTCATGTGTATCTGGTTGGTGTTGTACATGTTATGTCCTCTTGTTTTTATTAGTATTACTATTAGGGAAAAGGGATTTAGTAACATAATGTGTAGGGTTAGCACCCATGAGGAAGGTTGTGCTGGGAGGCAAAGCTTAGTCAAATTATTTATCGGAGTGCCATGCATTTGTATTTTCAACCTATGATTAAATAATCACACACACAGATATATATATATATATATATATATATATATATATGCATACCATTATTCAATTTGTTGAGCAGGTAGGAGGGCTGGACAAATGACCCTTTTCAGATATGACCCAGGTACAAAGTTACAAGATTTACAGTAGATAAGATAATGCAATAAAAAGCAAATGACTTATCAGTCTAGCAAGAAAACAGAAATACTGTCGTGCTGCAAAAAAAAAACTATAAAGACAATAAATACATTTTTTACATAGAAGGAATGAGTTTAGTATTGTATAATGCTATTAATTACATGTGATTTTTAATGAGATTATGTTTCATAACCAGTATCTCAAAAGCGTGAGCATTTTGCTTCCCCAGCCTGGTAGGATGGTTATGTTTTTTTAAATGTTTCTACTGTATTTGTGCGCTTAATATCATTTGCTAGGTGGTTCCATGGTGCAGTTCCTGTTCTTGAGAAGGCTTTCTCAGCTATGGTTAGTTTACAGTTAGATCCTCAAAGAGGAATAGTGTTTTCTTGGCTGTAGTTTAGGTCTGTCAGGAGTAATTTACTTTTGAGAGGGGGCAGTATCCTGTTTAAATAACTTTAAAGATTAGTGCATCCAGAAGAGTGACTTAGTCTGGCAGTTCCTTTTTTCTCTTTTAATGCATATATTATCATTTACAGTGCACACCATATTTTGATGTCTACAAAGCTTCTAAATAATAAAATAAAGGATACTACAGAAGTGAAAGGAAATAAAGTAGAGAACAGCCATTAGTCACTGCACTCCTTTTAAACGGTACACCTGGACAGCTGTAGTTCAAACATGCAAAGATGAAGTCATACCTGGCCACTGAATCCTGTTCCATCCTCTGATTTCAGGAAGTCACCATAAGTCTGATTTGCCCTGCTGATCACTGTGGCAACTGCATCTTGATACTGTGGGGAAGAAATTGCGAGCAGAGGCAAGGCAGCCAGAGGAATATGGTCCTCACTGCTACTGATGGAATTTTCATCATAGCTGTAAGGATTTAGGCTGAAACAGGAAAAGGAAGAGTGATTCAGATATAACTAATCAGCTTTAATTGATGGATAAACGTAGTCTATATCTCAGTTTTACCATGATTAGCTACTTTCCTGCCTGCTACAGCTTTATAATCTGGCAAATACAATACACTGCATGTCAAGGTCAAGCAAATAGAGGATACCTTTTTAACTAAGGCATACAAAGCATCAAACTGCCACTATGTAAAACATTCAACTAAGGAAAGCGGGCCTCAAACACATAATTCCTCCACCACAGGAAAATAAGTAAATAAACCTGGTTTCCATAAAGGCAACAGTTTTAAATTGTACATGCTTTATATATGTTCATAAGATGGTCAAGTCTCAGCAAACACAGATAATCTTGCACTCTAGAATCTACACCTTCAGTATGTTCACTCTGTAATAAGTGCACTAGGCCTCAAAGTAAAAAGTTAAGCTGGCACCAAGTGAAAAGATGACACAGCAAGATTATATCTAATGGAAGCTACTGTATCAGGCTGCCCTTTCATTACTGCTCATTTTGCAGTTGTTCAGAATTTGTAACTTCAAACCAAGACAAAAACTCACAAATAGTAAACGCTCTGCACTCCCCTCAAAGTCCAAATGGTAAAACAGCAAAAAATCAGGTATCAGAGTAAAACACAACTGGTAAGTTTTATAACACATTCAAAGGCAGCAATTCCATCCAGTGTAAGTCTTTTATTGAAACAAACAGATAAATCCGGTAAGCGCTTTGACCCAACAGGACTTCATTAGACCATAATGCATCACTAATAACTCCTTATATAGTAAAAAAAAGGTTGCCAAAAACTAACTTCAAACATTTTCTTAAAGTGGCAAGATCATAGTCTTATCAAACATCTTATTCTAAAAAAATAATTACATCACCATCTAAAAAATAACAAAATTATAAAAAATATATATAAAAATATATACAAAGAAATATGTGTAAAAAAAAAATATATATATATATATATATATATATATATATATAAAACATAGAAAATACATAAAAAATATACACATTTTAATACAAATGCATAAATACTGATAAGAATATATACTTAACTAATAAATACTCTCGTTTCATAAGAACACAAATGTCATGTATCTATTATATACAATATATAATGGTCTTCACCAACTGGTGGACATTTGATTCTATCTAAGCCTTCTAGACTTCAAAAATGGTTTCAGAGGTACCTTGTCGTTAAGACCTGGAGGAAAGTCAGTCCTAAACCGAATTATCCATTTAGCCTCCTGTGTTTCAGTACGGTTCTTAGTGTCACCACCTCTAGGACCTGTGAATAACATCTCTATGACTCTGAAGGTGAACATATGTGTGTCATCTCTCTCTATTACATGTTTAGATAGTGCACTGACTGTGGAGTTAATTTTAATTTGATAAATATGTTCACGTATCCTGTCTCTGAGTTTTTTATCTGTCTTGCCCACACAGAATCCATCACATGCTACACAAGTAGCAAGGTAAACCACATGCTCAGACTGGCAAGTTGCAGAGACATGGAACTCATAACTCATGCCATTTGAGGGGTGCACAAAATTACCACTGGAATTTATAAAGTGGCAAAAATTACAACTAGTGCAGGAACTGTACCAAGGGTATCATAAACATTCTCCTTCCTACCTTTCTTAGGATAACACAACAACTTCTTCAGGTTGGACCTGTTCTTGTACACGAAACTTGGTGTATTCCCTCCCACCTCTCTAACCTCCGGGTCGACAGTCAGCACCTCCCAGTGCGATCTAATAACGTCTTTAACACTGCCCACATCCTTGGTATAAAACAGTTGAATAAAAGACTTACACTGGATGGAATTGCTGCCTTTGGATGTGTTTTAAAACTTACCAGCTGTGTTTCACTCTGATACCTGATTTTGCTGTTCAGAATTTGTATTTACAAGGGCAACTGTCTGTATGCTCATGTGCTGTAACCAAAAACCTAAAAATACATTTTCCCTGACTCCATTAGGAAAATAATGGGCTATGATACAACATATAAAAGTGTAGCTATTTTAATCTGTCATCACTCGGTGTGCATAGACAGGAGTATATTATGACTCAGCATGTTTAATCAACCATTATTATAACTAAGTAATTACAGTGCTACACTTCCACTCCTACAGAAGCAGAAAAATAAAAACTTTATAAATTGCACCTAGAGAAATACCCCAAAATAATTACAGTAACAAATAAAATAAGAAAAAACTTTATCAAAATTTGAATGGAAAATTTAAAGTCTCACAAAATCACAGTATTATTGGCAAAATAAAACTAAAATAAAAAAAAACAACTATAAAGCTAGCATAGTACTGTTTTTGCCAGTTATCTGCATAACTATATATATATATATATATATATATATATATATATATATATATATATATATATATATGGATTCCCTTCACAAGCTCAAAGTTTCAAAACTTCGAACTGCAAATGGTTGAGACCATAACATTGAAGTTTGGAAACTTTGAATGTTTTGAATGGAGATCATTGTACAGCATGGAATGGGAAATTTACCGTTTTCCTCACTGTAGTGCAATCTTAGAATTTGGTATATTTATTTAGCAGGGGGTGTGGGGGGTGCAGTGGGGCAAGCCCCCCCCCCCAGCAAAAAAAAAAATATATATTTTTTTATTACAATTTTGAAGTTTCAAAAGTTCGATCTTATGGTCTCTACCATTTGCAGTTCGAATTTTCGAAATTTTGATCTTGTAAAGTAGATCCATATATATATATATATATATATATATATATGTGTGTGTGTGTGTGTGTGTGTGTGTGTGTGTGTGTGTATAAACAATGGATCTGGGAGATGGTCACTGTTGATGTGACACCACAACTCCAAGTACAAAATAGTGTGATGATGATAACTCTCTCTCTCTCAATGTGTGTGTGTGTGTGTGTGTGTGTGTGTGTGTGTGTGTGTGTGTGTGTGTGTGTGTGTGTGTGTGTGTGTGTGTAGATAAATATACATATATTTAATTATATATTATATATTTTTATTTATTTATATTTGTTAACTGGGAATGTCCGACTGGGATAAGACCCATTTTCAGCGGAGGCACTGGGAGAAAAGCTCCACATATAGAGAGTATACAAAACATATACAAGAAATTATACAAAAAAATATACAAGGCATACAGTACACCATAAATTAATTCTATGCTGTTATAGCTGACATTTGTATTATACAGTTTTATATATATATATATATATATATATATATATATATATATATATATAAAGATAGATAGATATGTTGTTTCATTGACTTTTCATTTGATTGACATGTTGGATGTCTAAATAGAGTTAATGCTCATCTCTGTGAGTGCATGTGCGTGCAACTGCAGAATGGTTGTATTTGTTGGTTGTGTGTTTTCCGATTTAAAGTTGTGAGAGGTATGTCCTTTGAGTGTCTGTGATCTGTCTGTGGAGGGTTTTTATGGGCAGGTGCAGTGTTACTATTATTCAAACACTTTTGTCATTACTGGTATTTGAATGCTGGTAATGGATAGCACTTATTTATGCAGTCACGTGTTTGCATCTGCAGGGTTGTTGAATGTGCTGGTTGTGTGTTTTGTGGGGAGAGATTGGGTGACGTATCTATTTAGAAAGTGTGTGTGTGTGGGTGTGTGTGTGTGTGGGTGTGTGTTTAGGATGTTTGTTTAGTTGCAGTTTTACCGTTTCTTATTTACTTCTGCCATATGTAAGCCTAGTACTTTTTATACAGCAGGAACTTCTTATTGTAACATTTGTTAATGTCTGTTATGTACTTCGCAGATAAAGATTCTAGTTGTCTACTGATTTACTATGTTCTTCATCTGTAAATATGTTTGTAATTAATTCCTATGTTAAATTGTTAATCGCTATTTAATCCAATGTAACTACTGTCTGTTTATTTTAACTGTGGAGCTTTTCTCCCCGGGCCTCTGCTGAAAATGGACCTATGTCCAGTCGGACAATCCCGGTCAACAAATCTAAATAAATAAATAAATAAATAAATAAAATATGTGGGGTGCAGAAGACGTGTTCCCTGCAAAAACCTGTGTTAAGGTTTTTTGTTTGCATTTTTTTCAGTGTTTTATGGTGGTTTTCATTAGTTTAATTTATTTATGTATCAATGTTTTGTGCTGTTAGTTGACTATTGTTTTTTTATTCACTGCCTTGTGTTATCGGCCCTTCTTCAAAACACTGAATTAGTATAACATTGAACCACAAAACACTGAGACCATAATGTTGAAAACATATAACACTAAAAACTAAAAACAATGAAAACACATAAAACTGCAAATTTAAATCATCACATTCCATAACATCGAATGTTACAATTCACAGGTTAGTAATACCCCCTCTACCTCAAACATAACTAAACCGACAAACACACTTGTTTCAACATTTCTGCAGGGGGGGCAAGATAATGTGCTATGCTGTCTTGTTGTCAGCACCAAACACTGACTGATCTATTATTAAGTCTATTACGTCTCAGTCTCTGCAATGAATTCTCATCAGAGGTTTGGAAAATTGTTGAAAATAAATGTCCCACTCCACAATGGAGGTCCCACTGCTAACCAAAGAAACCACAGACCCATAAGCCTCTCCTAGATTTATCTGTGAGGAAATGGAGTACATTAGTATGGAACACATTAATAAAGACATAGGCTATATTCAAACAAGTTTGGGTTTGTTAAAGGCAGATGAGGTCTTCTAAATATGGACATTTTTGACCAAGTCATTGAGCCAGTGGACCTGGGCAAATCTGTTCACACTGTGTGCCTGAACTTGACCAAAGCTTTTGATGTCCTACATTCTGGCAATATTGATAAGCTAATCGAACTAAATGTAAACCCCTATGTGACTCACTGGATAGCAAACTGGCAGAACCGAGTCACTTAGTGCTGGAGATGCACACTCAACCAACGGAGTAGTTACCCATGGTGTACAGTGTACCTCAGGGAAATGTAATGGTTCCAGTCCTTTCTGATGTATACTTCTCTGGTGTCAAGGCTGATACCAAGGGCCTGTGGCTGATGAAGTTTGCTGATGACTGCAAACTCAGAAATGTCATAAACACCCAAACCAACTACCAGATTCTGCAGGACTGCATAACATGCATTAACAACTGGTGTTTAGAACACAGCATCAAAGAAAACACCAAGAAATGCAGCATTGTGTCCTTCAGCAAACCCACGTGTGGATGGTGTGTGTGTGTGTGTGTGTGTGTGTGTGTGTGTGTGTGTGTGTGTGTGTGTGTGTGTGTGTGTGTGTGTGTGTGTGTGTGTGTGTGTGTGTGTGTGTGTGTGTGTGTGCGAGTGTGTGTGTGTGTGTGTGTGTGTGTGTGTGTGTGTGTGTGTGTGTGTGTGTGTGTGTGTGTGTGTGTGTGTATGTTGTTTTTTTACTTACACATTGATGAACAGGTTAGTTTCACTAGAACACTGGCCTCTTTCCAGGGAGACCCAATTCTGTATTCATACGAACTAAGGGAAAGTTGGCCATGGCACCAGGGAGCATCTCCTACTCTTTCTTTGATAAGTGCCGAGGGATATTTTACATCCATCTGAGGTACCATAAACTCAGGCAGATGAAGCCTCAGTTTACTTTCTTACCTGAAGGATAGAATATCTTCTAGATTCAAGTAAGTCATCCTCCCACTCTATGCTTCCCTTGTCAGACCATTTATAGAATGTAATGCTCCCCTTTAGTATGTACTTATCTAAGCGTATAGCCTGACTTGAGACACAGCAGTAAATTCTTACTAAGTCAATCAAGGGCATGTCCACCTTGAGCCACCCTGTCTGCCTTACAGCTGTCTCACTCTTTATAATTTTGAGAGGTAACCTCTGTTTAGTCTACAGCATCACAAAGATTCTAGCCTTATGCAACCTCCTTCATATCTGGAAAACTAATAACACCCTAAACACTTGTTTAAGCACATTGAACCTCCACTACAATATACATACGATCTACTGGCTTGATAGGTATCTATCACAGAGAATACCTCTTTAATATTTTTTATTTTATTTTATTTTACATTTGTTAACCGGGGGTGTCTGACTGAGCCAAAATGCCCTTTTTCAGCAGGGGCCCGGGGAGAAATGCTCCACAAAGAAAAATAATACTTTAATAGAATGGACTTTCTCTGGATGTAAAGCATAGAAGCTCCTTGACCCTTTATAATTGCAACCTAGCCTTTATGGATAGGAGACTTAACTAGGTCTAAAGTAATTCACCCTTTTGGAGGGTGGGGATTAGCATTAATTCATTTAATTTATGCCTTGATAAATTCAATGTGGGATCAAATGGTCCACTGGATCCACAGCCTTGTATTATCTGTAAACCTAGGAACTTATGATAACACGGGTCTACTTCAAAACACTGAATTACTATAACACTGAATCACAAAACATCGAGACCATAACATTGAAAGTTCAGAACACTAAAAAGTTAGAACATCGAAATTACATAACAATGAAAATTTAAATTGAGTCTTATACCATTGAATGTGTTACATGGTTATGGTATGAAGTGTTAATTTTGTGGTATCAGTTTAAGAAGTTGTAGCATGTAGTAAACAAACATGGCGGATGGTACGTTTTGCTGTTTAAGAGAAATTGTCAAGTTGTATAATAAAAGTTTATCAGATAATGGTTAAGCATTGATGTGTCTGAGTGATGGCTTTATTAGTTTGAAAGAAGTCATGTTAGTGTTGTGGAAAGTGATGGTATAACTGAGTAGGGGAGTAAGTTTTTATTTTGGCAGTATGTACGTGTTGTCAGGAAAATAGAGGAACATGTTTGAGATATTATTTGTATATTCTGCATGCAGATTGCAATACAGTGGGGAATGGGAAATTTACCTTGTCTCCACTGTAGTGCGATCTTGGAGTTGGTATATTTAATTTGCAGGGGGTGTGGGGGTGCTATCATTAGCATGGGTAGCAATTTTAAATCTGTACTTACTTTTGGGGAATTTGTTTTTGTTTAGGTATTTTATGATCTTTTTGAATTCTTCTTTAACTGATGAGATATTAACTATGTTTTTAAGGTCTATAAGTTCTTTCCTGTTATTGTACATTATGTTAATAACAGGGTTCCACCAACTGGACTTGTTTTAAATCTGGCAATGCATTTATTCTTTTTGGGGACCAAGGCCTCATCTCAAGCCTGGAGGTGGGCATAGAACTTATTCATGAATAAGACTACATGTGATGCAGAATCATCTGGGGAAAGAAGTTGCTTGAATTTTGTCAGGTCATCGATTAGTTGGAGTAGATTTACCTTGGAGTAGTCTTTGAAGATGGAAGGGTTAGAAGGTAACTTGGATCCTGTATTTCAATATTAGTACTCAGTGGTCTGGTTTGACTAATGATTTGGCAACTATTGCTGCAAAGTGTGAGGAGCTAGGTTGGTGAGAACCAGGTCCACTAATTTGGCACTGATGGAAGTCCAAGAATTTTTGTGCATACTTATTTGTGGCAGCAAAGTTTCTTCAATTAACAGAGGGGTAGTTGAAATCACTCACTAAGATTGTGCTGGGCTCTATAATGATGGACATCAGTTTATTTAGATATGACTCACTGTTTTCTAGGTCTTGGAGGGGATACTGTACTTAGCAGTGATGTGGTACATGGTTTGATGTATCATGAGAAGCATGTAGAGAAGTTCAATGTCACTGCCGTGCATTACAAATCAGGAGAAAAAAGGATTTCTTAGGAACACAGATACTCTCCCTCCAGCTACTCTTGTAATTCAGCATTGGTTCTGAAGGAATGGTAGGCATTACATCTCAGCCTTGTGGGGAGCTTTCACTGTTCTGAAACCATGTTTCAGTAACCATGCATATATCTATATTTTCCAGGATAAGAAGTGCCTTTATGGACTGCAATCTTTAGTTAGTTTTCTAGCATTAAGCAGTGCCACCTTGATATTGTTTTTATTTTGATTGGTTATGTAGGTAATTTGATCAGAATGGCATTATGGGAGAAGAAAAATTATTGGCCGATATACATAAATCATGAGGATTGCTGTGCAGACCACCCCTAGCAAAGCAGCCAGGGTTGTCAAACATCTCTTTCCATGTTGATAATTATGTATCTCTCTCTCTCTCAAACATATATATATATATATATATATATATATATATATATATATATATATATATATATATATATATACACTGAGTCCACTTAGAATGATACAAGTAACTGAGCAAATATTAATATCAATTATCTTTTGTTTGTATTGAGGCATCATTCTTGGTGATGGTGTGATTAGGCTCAATACTATGTTTACACATCTTCAGATGCACATTCTGAGAACTCCATTATGTCACTCTTCATGTGATCTAAGGAGGTGAGTCTCAAGTCATTCAGTCCTGTGCACATAATAATCAGAGTATTGGGTGCACCTGGAGTGAAGGGATTTGAGGACTCTCTTAACGCTGCAGATCCCAGCACCTGAGAGGCACCTAACCCTCACTCTGTACGTGCTCATCCTGGTGAGTTGAGCATCTATGTGTTTAAACAGGATGTTGCCAGATATGCAAGCTTAGTCCTTCTGTCTTAAGGGCTTATGCATACCAGTTGTGTAATGCCTTTTTGTGACTGTGTTTACTATATATCCTACATGAGGGTGTGTAGTCAGGATGCTGACAGGTTGACAGCACTTTTTCTCAGCTCTATTATCTAAGTTATATTTCTGACAAAATTTTAAAAACCGAGACTCCTACACTTATTAAACTTAACCACTAACTTCTACTACAGTCTTTGGAAGTCTACACTGGATTATTTTCTTTAAATTCTATGTTTATTCTGTCAAAATTCAAGCAGAAAGGGCTTAGATTTCTTCACAGAATGATTTATCAAAAGAACACTCACAGGACCAGACAATGAAGGAGGAACTACAAACTTTTTTATCTACCAAGCAGGATTTATCTTTGAAGTTTGACAAAATGGATAAAAAAACTCGAATCTTTTCAAGAAAAATGCACAAAACAAATGGAGCAGTTACAAGAATTAATAATGCAACATAAGACTCAGATTGCTGACACAGAAGAAACATTAAATGACATGGAAGGCAGACTCATGGAACAAGAACATCAACTTGAGTCTCTCATAGGATCATAGCAAGTTATTAGGCTATTGGCCCTTACAAACCTATCCAAGAATTTATCCCATGTTCCAACAAGTCAGCACCCTATGCCACTGTCCAGCAGGGACACAGGTGGAATCCCAGGGGTGTATTTTATGCTCCCCATCCAGTTATCCAGGTTGCGCTTAAAAAGGTTTAATGAGTACTCTGCTTTACATGGAGAGGGTGTCTATTCCACAAAAGGGGGAGTCTCTGGGACACAAATCTGTCCCACCAACAAGTCCTATTGATGTCACAGACCAGGCTGAGGTTGCGGATATGCAGTAGTCCCATCAGGGCAGGGTCTTAGATTGCTTTGTATGCCAGACAGAGGTCATCTCTGAGGAGACTGAGTAGAGGGACAAGGCTTTTAGCCTATCTGTGTAGAGTACAAGTTTGAGGCCCTGGCTACTCTGGGTGAGGAACCTCTGGTCTGTCCACCAGTGCATGTGCTTTGTGAAGTACATGCTGAAAGGGGCATTGTACTCAATAATGGGTCTTATAAGGGAAGACTACAGGGATGTTACGACCACCTTATCCCTGGATGAGATAGCCTTACTAATGAGGTGGGCAATGTAGAAGGCTTTCCATACAATAGAGGCAATATGGTGGTCAAAAGTCAGTTTGCTATCAACCTGGATCCCTCATGTCTAATTGCATGCTTAGTACCTTATTATCAATGTGATAATTTGGGGGGGACATCAATCTCCCCAAAAGGGATGATGATGCATTTATTAGCATTCAGTTTTAGGCCTTGTTTCTGACCAGGCATTTGTTTTGGTGAGACCCTCTTGGAGGATGTCCACATCACTAGGGGAACTGATGACAGCACCCAGCTTGCAGTCATCTGCAAACTTGGTCAGCCATAGCCCGCTAGATTTAGCCTGCACCTCCGAGAAGTATATCCCAAACAGCAGAGGCTCCAAGACCAATCCCTGGGGTACACCACTTGTTACGGGTCTACTACTTGAGGTGGCTTCTCCTATTTTGACTAGGTGGGTTCTATCAGTCAGCCAGTTTGCTACCCATCTGATAAAATATGGATTGATGCCTAGTTGAGAAAGTTTGTCTATTATACCTGAGTGGGAAATAGTTTTGAAGGCTTTGTCCAGGTCAACGTAAGTAGTGTACACCATCTTCCACTCCTCTATGGCCTTGATGACTGTCACAGAGACATCAACCAAATTTAACAGGCATGATCTCCCCTTGGCAAAACCAAACTGTGTGGGATCAAGTGTCTGGAGGTTGCCAGTGTAATGGGATTCATGATAATTTGCTCCATGGCCTTGCAGATCAGGCTAGTTAGGCTGATGGGTCTATAATTTCCTGGATCGGTGGATGCTCCACCTTTGCGCAAAGGGATGACAGTAGCTGTCCTCCACTCGAATGGGATGAAGCTGGTACTCAGGGTTTGGTTGAATAGGGTGCCTAATGGTGCTGCAAGTTCCTGCCTGAGTTCATATAGGATGCAGCCTGGGATGTTATCCGGTCCCATGGAGGCTGTAATTTTTGCCTTTGAGAGGGCAGTGATGACTTGCTCCCTAGAGATAAGGGGAGGGAGGCAGGTACTGGGGATGTCCTGTTTTACTGATGGGGGGGACAGAGGAGTGAAGTTTTTACTAACTATGTCTGCCAGCAGGTTGACTATATCTACAGCATTTGTGTATTTGGTGTCCTTGACCACCAGTTCTGAGCAGATTTGGGTGCTTCCCTTGAGATTGCAGACATATGTGAAGAAGGCCTTATGACTGTCTTTAGTAGATGTGGCCAGTTTGGACTTGAAGTTTGCTTTGGAGGATTTAACTAGTGCTCTTATTTGCTTGTTCAGGCTAAGGAGACACTGCTTCCAATTAGGCACCTGCTCTTTGTTGGTCCTGGACAGGAATTTTTTCCTTTTATTATAGAATTTATTTATTGTAGATATCCACCAGGCAGGTTTACTCTTCCTTGAGGAGGATGATATCTTCATGTCTGGTATTCCTGATTCCATGCAGCTATACAAATCCTCATATAATACTTTGGTGCAAGTTTGGACATATGTGCTAGTTTCTATGGAGGGCGAGGGGGCTGTGAAGCTGTTTATACACCTTCACTCAGGAGGTTGTAATCAGCTTTGGAGAAGTTTTTTTGTTTGACCCTAGCTGGGGGGAGGGGTCGAGGGAGATGGTGACTTAAAAAATGACTGCTTTGTGGTCGGACCTTACCAGGGTTGATGACACTGTAGGGATGCTGCAGTGGTTACTCATGTTGGTTAATACCAAGTCCAAGATATTTTCACCTCTTGTGGGGATGTCAACCAACTGATTCAAGGTATTTGCATTGATGAAATCAAGGAATCTCTGGGCATTTGTGTTTTGGCATGAGTATTTCTTCCAGTCTATGGTTGGATAGTTACAGTCACCCAGAATCAGGGTAAAGGGTTGACTCTTGATAGATTCAAAGAGGTCCAGATAGGTGGAGTGGGCATCTTGAGTCAGAGTTTGAGGCCTATAGCTAGCTATGATTTAAATAGGGGTTTTGTCAGTTGTTAACTGCACTTGGAGTGTTTCCTCTGCATCATACTGTTTGACCAGCCTAGAGGTGTGTATATCTTTTATATATATATATATATATATATATATATATATATATATATATATATATATATATATTACAAAGCCACCTCCTTTATTTTGCTAATCATGGTTTGGGTCTGAATGAATGATAGGATGAGTATCCTGGTATGGCTGGAGTGCTATCTGTAGCTTTATACTAGGTTTTTGTGACTGCACAAATGTCAGCATCTTCCAGGGTTAAGAATGCTTGCAATGAGTGCAGTTTTATGTTTAGATGCCTATCATTTAGCAACATGACCTTTAATTTACATTTTGATGAAATTTTCATGTTGGTAGTTTTGACCTCATGGCATTGCCTAAAAAAGGCACTATGGGAGCCTGAATCCCAAAGGAGATAGATGCGGCAAAGCATTGTGGTTTGTCAATCCTGTCATCCCAGGCTGTCAGGTACTAGAAACCCCTTAGAATGACACCAGAAAGTAAGCCAATGGTTAAAGTCAATCATTTTCTGTTTGTATTGAGGCATTATTCTGAGTGACAGTAGGATGCTGCTTAAGGCTAAGAACATTTCTGCCTGGAACACACACTTAGTGAGCTCGATCATGTCTCTCTTCATATAACAAATTAGATAACCTAGAAAATAGGTCAGGGAGAAGCAACTTGCATATTTATGGACTACCAGAAAAGACTGAAGGAGATAATATAGTAAATTTCCTCACATACTGCCTTGTAAATGTTCTAAAATTACCTGAGTTTTCTTATGGAATTGAAAGAGCCCATAGGTCACTGGCAGTTCATCCATCATCCAGCAAAACAAATAAAAGCCTAAGATCAATAATAGTAAGATTTATATCTTCCTCAGGACAAGAAACTGTTGCTGAAAACTGCGTGGTCAAACTCTCCTGTCAGATACCAAGATAATATAATAAGATTTGACAATGATTACTCATCGGAGGCAAACTCTAAAAGAAAGAAATGTTTACCTTTAATAAAAGAATTGAAGAAGAGACATTTTAATGTTCATTTACAGTTTACTGTGAGACTTAAAAAATCTTTTTCTCAGATGGAGCTAAGATTTCTGACACCTTGGATGCAGCTGTGTCATTTTTAACATCTAGTAAAACTTTAAATCAAACAGAAGAAATGGATTGGACCAGTTTACCCTAAAATACCAAGCAGAGATGAATGAATGGAAAAAAAGCAGACAAAAAGGAGAGACTAAATGATTAGTAACTTTTACATGATTACTTTACATATCTTTTCCTTTTATACCACTCACAAATTATCTAAAGGGAACCACACTTTACTCAGATGGCAAATCTATGAAGTCCCTTAAAATGTGCAATAAAATAATGTTTTTTAACTAAAAGACTACAATTCTAAAAGGAAAAAAAAGGTAAAAACATTTTATTCTTGTTTATTAACTTTCCTAGGTCACTAACTTAAAAGCTTGGTAATGCTTGAATAAATCTGCATAAAATGAATATCTCTCAAAGTATAGTAAATAACAATAGCATAATGCATGAAACAAAACAATCCTTTATCTGCTTATACTTTTGTTAGATTGTCTTAGTGCCATAGTCTCAGACAAGTTACTTTTAGAAAGAAAGGGGAAGCTTAAAGAAAATGGAAACTTTCAAGTAACATATCATACTGCATGTTTTCTGCGTAGTGTAGACATACAGAGTCATTTACAGCCTTAAAAGGCACTTAAATGAACATTTAAAATGTTTATTTGAGAATCCAGTTTAATAAAGACTTCTAAACAAGGTCTAAATTTTAAGAAACAGAATATATGTGCCTGTTTTTTAAGTCTTTGTCTATGAATATTTCATTGTTTAACTGATTTAATAATTAGTACATGCTTAAACAGGAAAATAAATGTTTTTTTCTTTCTTTTTAATATGGAATGAATAAAGCTTATTACAGTTAAATGAAAACATGTCTCAAGTAAATGTAAACTTGATTCAACTACAGAGACATGTTTGGGCTTTAAAACAGCCATTTAGAAAGAGGGAAAGCTCTCAACCACTCCTCAAGCAAGAGGCATGTTTATAAGTATTCAAAATTGCTTACTTACTTGTTTCTTGGCTTCCTGCCAAGGTTGCAAGTTGAAAAGCTTGTGTTCTTGTTCCCAGGATGTTTTTTTCCCCATTATTAGCGTATTTTGGATCTGAAAATCTCTTTGTGACTGTGCAAGTACTTGAAATCGAAAGTAAAAGGCTTATGCATTATGTAAGCACTCAGGTTAAAGGTTAATAATGAGCCATTTGAATTTATCAGCTTCTTAAAGGGGTATTTACCTAATAACTCTCAAAACTGTATAATTTGTATAAGAGTAAAAGCAATGAGATATTTATTATCAAGTAATTTAGTGAACTTATAAAAGAGACATAGTATATCTGATTTTAATGAAACTAGTCATGAAATTATTGTAATTAGATCATATAAAATAAAGGGGTCTATATTATGAAATAGAACTTCCAAAATGTCGAACACCATAAGTCTGAACTTGGAAGATCGAATTCGGACATCAAAGCTTCAAAACAGCAAATTTTTTTCCCAGGGAAAAAATTTGCTGTTCAGAAAAACACACACATAACACAATCACACCAAACACCTTCAAAACCTACACTAAACCTAACATACACCACTATATATGCACTATCCTTAACCCAGCCCTAACCCTAAAGTCTGTCACTACCACACACTTACCTGACCCACACCCTAACCCTAATGTCCGTCATTATCGCACACTTACCTTACCCGCACCCTAACCCTAAAGTCCATCACTATCGCACACTTACCTGACCCGCACCCTAACCCTAAAGTCCGTCACTACCCATTCGTACACTTACCTTGACCCAGTCCGAAAATGCCAAAGCCGCAGAAATGGCCAAATTTCCGAAGCTTCGACATTCTCATCTTTCGAACTACTAAGTTCGGCCTTCCGCTATTCAGCTTTCTCAATGTTCCATTTCATGATAGGAACCCAAATAAAGAGCTTAATGTGAAGCAGACTGTGCTACTGCACGATATAACAGGGTAACAGCAGCTTCACTGGGTTTAACTAGAGTGATGGAACCTTGTTATACTTGTTTATAGATCTGAATTGCTTTGTTGATTAGTTAGATTAATCAAAATGACAAATATTAATCTATTCTCATCAAAAGTAGTTTGACTAATGGACAGTTGGTTTATATTATAATCAAACACAAGACGTCATTGTAATTTGCATTATTTTAATATCAAATTAATATGTTTAATATACTAATATAGTTATGTTAACATTTTTTCTTGGATTTAAAATCAAATTTTATGAAAAATGTCTTATATGAATAGGCTATAAGACATAGCAAGCTTCTTTCTGTTAGACAGAAAGTATAGATAATTAGGTTGAGAAATAATTCTCAGAGGAGGTGTTAGAGGGTATGCTTGAATGGAAAGTCTGCTCATAACTGGGGTTTGTTTTCCCATAGGAGGGTTAATTTTTTTGTCTCGATTTTTAAGGTTTTATTATTTAATTCTTTTTTATTGGATGTCTATGAGTTGCAGCTACTTTGCTACATCAAATGAAAATAAGTCATTCTCTTTAGTTAAATCTATGTGCTCATTAGTTAAAATACATACACACAACTAGCATTTTGAGTGGTAATAATTTAACTATGAAATGTATATACCAGTAATTGTCTGAATAATAATTGTAAAAGGGGAAGTCTCTTAAAATATTTGAAGATATTTAATGCACAGATTATTTTTTTGCAAGAAACATACCTTATACAAGAAGACAGAAATAAAATTAACAGAAATAACTATGCAGTTTTAGTAAGTTCACACTATAAACAAAAGAAGAGAGGAGTAGCAGTCTTATGGGAAAAAAACTCAATCTTAATGCCAAAAATATTAATTACATATTATGACAATACAGGGATGCTCTGTTTAGTAGTGATTTCCATAAATGGGAAATTACATGTACTTCAGAAAACATTTCTTGGATACCTGGATTAGGTGTTAAAGTAGCTAAGCAGCATTTAGAAGACATTGTACACCATGTTAAATGGGAAATAATCACAGCAGGAGACTTTAATTGCATAATGAATGATGAGGACACTGATTCTAGAAACACATGAAAGAAAACAACAATTTCTAAGATGCTATCTGATTTTACTGAGATGTTTAATATCATAAACATTAATGAATATACTAATCTTAATACATTATTCTGTACATACTACTCTCATTGAGATGACACATATTCAGGAATAGACAAGAGTGTACATTACAAGAGATTTAACTACAAAGTTGGATAAAGTCAAAGTAGTCACATGTCCATTGTCAGACCATAATGCAATTACTTTTGATTTAGATTTAAATACAAAACAAAGAATAAGTGTAACTAGACTATTCATACATAACAAACTTAAAGGATTTTAAGGAATTTTATGTTAGAGATACAAACATTTTTAGGCATAAATCTTACTGAAGACATGTCAAAAATATATATTTGGCACTCTTTGAAGTCATATTTATATAGTAAAGCACTACCATTGTTTAAAAATGAGAAAAGGCAATGGGACAAAGACTTACTGGAATTCCAACCAAGAATTCATACATTAACCCTAGACATTCAGAAGGGAAAGATGAACTTAAGTGAATTAGATGACATCAATAAAAAAATATCTAGAGATACTACATCATAAGATAATGATAAATTTAAAGAAGATCAAACTATGTTCTTACTCAATGAACCACATAAATCAGAAAAGAATAGCAAATAGAACTAAAAAGGTCATAAAAGTGCATCTAATAAAGGGAATATACATTCCAGATACCAGAAAGAAATGATCAGATTTAGAAGGGATATTAGAAGCATTTAAATGATGCTTTCATAAAGTTACTATTCAAACGGAAATAAAAGAACCTCAAAACATATTAAAGTCTTTCTTTTGAAAACATATCAAAATCAAACAGATGATCATATAAAATTAATAGACAAGCAAATAACCATGACTGAACTTAAATTCCAAATTAAGAATTTTAATCCAAAGCACCTGACATAAATAATATGATGCCAAAAATGTTCAAATAATTAACCAAAGAAGCTCTGACATTACTATTAAAAGTGTTTATATTAGTAAAGGAAATGAAAAATATTCTTCCTTCTTGGAAATATACAATAATATCACCTATTTTGAAACTAGACAAAAAATGCAAAGGAATGTTCATCTTACATACCTATATCTTTACAAAATGTTGATTATAAAATGTTTATGGCAATACATGTGTCTAGGATCAAACAACTACTTGCATTATTAATAGACAAAGATCAAATTGGTTTTAGAAAAGACAAAAATACATGTGATAACATTAAAATAATTATATCTTTAATTGATTACATTAATCATACAAAAATAACATGAATATAGTCAGTTTAGACATAAATAGTGCCTTTTATTCTGTCCACTGGGATTATCTATGGTCACTTCTAGAACAATATAGATTTTCTCAAAAATTCACACTTTTAATTAGATCACTTTATGATAAATCTGTAGCATATATAATAATTGGATCATGCTTTTCTAAATCTCTAGAAAGTACTAAAGGTACAAAACAGGGATGCCTCTTGTTTCAATTATTATTTGCCTTATTAATCAAACTGTTTGCAAATTATATTCGAATGGATAAGAATATTAAGCTTATACAAACTGACAATAGTCTGGAAATGAAGGTACATTTGTTTGCAGATGATATTTTGTTAACCTTAAAGGATGATAACACCTGTCTAAGCACTCTTTTAAATTTAATTGAAGATTGTCAGAAACTCTTGAGCCTTAAATTTAATGAAAATAAGATGCAGATATTACTTATAAATTCTAATAACAACACATACATAAGGATTTTTCTAAATATATAGCTGCTGGCAATAAGATAAAATACTTAGGGATTACACATTAACAGATGAACTAGAAAAGACAATAACAATAACAATAAACTACTATAATACTCTAAATAACATTAAAATACTCATTAAAAAATGGAATACTTTTTTACAATGTGGGATAGGCATGATATAATTAAAATGGTTATTTTTCCAAAAATATTATACTTCATACCAACTTTTTCTATACCTTTCCCTAAATCATATATAAAACAATTTAATAAACTAATGCTAAACTTCTTATGGTATCCCAATAAACCCAGAATAGCTCTGAATCATCACTTAAATGACTGGGAAGCAGGAGGCATGAGTCTTCCAGATATAGAAATATATGAACTATCATCTAGTATAAAAACATTATCTTTATGGGTAAATAATGCTTATTCTGCCAGATGGAAACACATACATGAAAAGATATGGCTAAAAACAGGTCTTACATTACCATCACAATATACTGAGTTGGTTTCAAATAACCTTTGGATGATGAGAGAACATTTTACAGAAAACAAACAGAAACACATACGTTCTAAGTTTATAAAAAAAATAAAAGGATATAAAACTCTTATCAGTAGGAATCCCAACATAAAAGCTTGGTCATTCTTATTATATCCTATTGTATGCATGTAAAATAACTTAAAAAAGTTTTATATAGATATAATCAAGACTCTTAGAAAGCATGATGTAACTTATTTTCCTCAGTTACCAGACTCTGGAAAAGTTTTAACAATGGAACAAATAAGGAACAAATTCGATTTAGGTAATAATCTATGGCTAAGTATACAGGACATAAGGCAGTACATTTTAAACAGAAGAGAGACAATGTAATTATCAATCACAGAAAATATACCTAAACTTGTAGAACACTTGATTTTTTCAACAACACAAGCTATTCACATAAAAGGTTAAGAAAACAAAATTATATCATATAGAAAATCTCTGGGACTACTATAAAACAATAAATAATCAAATGCCAAATGACAATGACAAGAAATTAATACTTCTGTCCACAAGCAAACATCTCTTTCATTGCAAAGGAAACTGTTCAAATGGAAAGTCATTCATATGTTTATAACACCACATTAAATGGAAATAATGTTTAAACAACATACATGTTTTTTGGAGATGTAAAAGGAACTTGAGAGCAAATAGTAGGCATATGTTTTATGATTGTCATTTACTTAAACCATTTTTGGGATAAAGTTAATGTTTTCTTGCAATTAGTCTTTAATGATAATTTTTATTTGTCTAAATCTTTGATCTTGCTTAATGCTCCCATACCCCAATGTGTTGCTAGAACAAACTTTTCACTGTTATGGATACTACTGGCTATAGCACGCAAAACCATTGTTACAAATTGGAAAAGTGAGACTTCACCCACAAAAACATCATATTGAACCATATCTTATTTTAACTCATGGAAGAAATTGAACAAAATAATGGAGAGAGAGAGAGATGATTGTAATACCTAATGGAATGAAGTTCTAAGTGTAAGAATGTGTAATATCTTTTAAACAGACACCTTTGTAAATTGTTTTAGATTTATAGTTGTTGATTGTATATAGTTGTTAACCTGTGTAATTCATGTTTTTATTGAAAAGATATGAAATTACATTCATTTTGTAAAATCAATAAAAACATTTAAGCAAAAAAAAAAAAAAAAAAAGAATATCTTGTATGTTTGGTTTAGACCTGTTCATACTGCGCAGTGTACAGATGGTAGATCTGAGGGTTTAAGCTGATGTCTAGATTTAGGAGTTCTAGAAAGTTTAGACACAGATTTTTTAAACTGCATCAGGATAAGACAGTTTTGTATCTACAGTATAGGGATGCTGCTTAGGTGTGGCTGGATGGTAAAATACTGTAAAGCTCACTGCATACATCTGGTTGAGAGAGACACACACACACACACATGCATGCAGACACACACACACACACACACACACACACACACACACACACACACACACACACACACACACACACAAACCCACAAGATTTTTTGCAGTGGGGTGCAAACCCAGAGCCCCGCCCATGCAGCCCCGCCACTTCCGCCCATGCAGTCCCCCCCCCACACACACACACAGCCATTACAGGGTCCCATTACTTGGCTATTTCTCCCCAAAATGTTCAAAATGCTCAGTGTGCATACTGTTTTATGCTTTACTTCTATAAAGATTACAGATATCTGGATTTAATTAGGAATCCATGATAAGTTGTTTTACATACCCTATGTTACCATGAACATTGCGACTAACTCAAAGGAACTTTCAGATGGCAGCCCTTTTGCATTTTTATCAAGAAGGCTTGGCTGTTCAGTTCTCTATACTGGAATAATTTCTCATTCATTGCTAATAATCATTTTATTTACTTGGATACTAACAGAGTTTTCCTTTTTATGTTTTACCTACCAAAAAGACAAGGTATTTGTTTTACCTCAAAATACTTCCCGTTGTTTTATTTATTTATAAGTGACTTAGAAACAACTACTGAGGAATAGTGTTTATTAGCTCAGTATTTCTCATGTAGGACACCAAACTGAGTCCCATGAGCCTGTTCAGAATATAAGGATTTAAACAGATTAGTTTATAACACTAGTGTTCTTTGGCTTCCAAGATTAGCTCTCAGCAACACAAGTTGCTGTTTAAATAAAAGATGGCATTCTGTGCTCTGAATGCACAACACATTATAGGTGTATTTAACTTAAACTGTGGGCAGTCACTAAATTATATATATCTTTTAATTAATGCTTAATCAAGCATTTCTTCATAATCCCTGTGAAGATTGGGGAAATATGGGTGAAGGCTACTAGCCTAGCCAAATAGAATTTGATACATAATTCTATCATTTGTAAATTTAAATGTAAAATACAGCCTTGTTTCCTAAATGGAAGAAACACTGTAAAATGTGAACTTCAAGATTGTTGCAACATTGCCATCTGCTGTAAGGAAAACTAAGCCAAGCATTTCAAATGTTCTTTGGAGTTAAAATTATCTAAATAGTGGTGATGAAGTGGCTGGATGAACACATTATTTCTATTGTCTTAACTTAAGGAATAATTGCTAGAGTGTACATGTGAAATGTCTTTTATTATTGTAGTTTCCTGAGCGGGTGTTAGATTGCTAAATAATGCAGTTTGTTGGAACTCCAGACTAAGTGTCAAAATGATGTAATGTGTATACTGGGAAAACCTAAGTGTCAAAATGATGTAATTTGGGAGGGCCTAGCAAAGATGTTTGTTAGTGAATTTAAAAACTATTGTTTAGAGAGAGACTGTGAGCATTTTGATCTTGATATCTAAGCACTCTGCCTGTTGTCTTATGTAAGTAGTGTCTTAGAAGTATGTTTTCTTATAGTAATAGTTAGGAACTTAGAAGAATGTTAGACAAGTGTTTTTCTGTTATATCAGAACTTTCCTACTGTATTGTTTTAAGTTTCTGTGTGATCAGTGAACTCTTAGATATCACTGTGGTATAGTAGCATTGTCTTGTGTTTTAATTATTTATTATTAAATATTTTAAAAACCTTTATCTGTGGCTGGTTTGTGTAGAGATAAGTAAGCTCTAGAATACATTGCATATTTATAGAGTTTATTGTAATAAGCCACTTTAATAAGCCTTAGACTGAATAGTCACATTACCAATTGGATAATAATATATCACAGTAATAATTGGACACCCTTTTAAGGACCTTTGGGTAGCTGATAAGTATTAGTTGGTGGTGGCAGAAATTACTACTGTATAGTCTGGGTAAAGGGGCACAGCTGGAGAATCTGTGTCAGCCTTTCCCAGGAGTGTCTGTGAAGTTGTATAAATACTTATCTTAAAGTGTGTGTGGTGTGTCAGCTACCTGGGCAGGGACACGAAGCACTGGTGGGATAGAGAGGGTATTGGAGGTTAGCTTGCCAGCTAGGCTGAGATCTGGACCCTATAGCTGTGCCAATGGGGATTCTTACTGGGAACCTGGAGAGCCAGGGAGCAACCAGCCACAGACTGACTGTGATCTCCGTGTGCACTTAAGGGAAATTGTACTTTACTGTGTGTATTTGTTATCCTTTCCTCTTATATGAGACACCCTCCCTGGTGTTAGTGGTGAGGATTGAGGCTCCTTGATTGCTGGGCTAGGGCACGGTTGTCACAATCCCAATATTCACACAGTTGCAAATCATCACTTCATCTTTTTTAAATATAATTCCAGTAGCCCTAAAATATGCATATTATTAATTATTTTTTCAAGATTAGTTTTACTGAGTGGGTGAGGGAAATTCTGGGTGTTTTCTGCTTTTGTGTGGTTGACCCTTAGTTATATGAAACTGGGTCTGCATTATCAGTGATGTGAACAACAAACACCAGTCACAACCAAAGTGACACATAGCTCACAACACCAGTGTGCCACCCAACAACAGCCCCTAAGGCAAGACAATGTACCCAACAGTTTAGTCATAGGTGACTCTATAGGTTCATAGGTTCATACTAGGCTATCTGCCCCAGGGCATTTATAAGCCTAGCCAGAGTGTGTTTGGCTTTCACCACCCATTTTAAATTAATTTTGCTATGCCCTTTTTCGAGGTTAGTATACTGTGCCTCTGTCTAACAGTGACACAGAAGTGATACCCAGGGTAAACCTACGATCTCCCATCCACTCAAGATTCCTCTTGAAGAGAGTCAATGAGGGAATCTGCCTAACCTGGACTGGGATTTTATTCCAGAGTGAAGGGAGCCTCTGGGTTATGAATCTGTCCCTCCAGCATGTCCTATTTATTTCAGTGCTGAGGTTCAAGTCTCTCAAGCGTGTAGCATGATGGGATTTGGATTTTTTGAGGTGCAGCATGTCCATTAATTCTGGGTTGGACATGGCTTTATACGTCAGGCACAGATCGCCTCTGAGCAGGCGGTATGCCACTGAGTAGAGCTGGAGGTTCTTTAACCGGGCAGCATATGGCATCTGTTTGAGCCCTTTGATCCTCTTGGTGAGGAACTTTTGGGGTCTTTCCAATAGTCAGGCACACTAATGTCCCACTCACCATGCTGAACAAGGAGAAAATTACAGTCAGCTGCCTGTCAGGTGCCAGGATCCACCACATAATGCATGCACTCAAGTCACTCCACAACAAGTACAAATACGACTCTGTCATTGTCCATGCTGGAGTGAATGACTTGAGACGTACCTCCCTGGACTACATGAAGAGAGACATGGAAGAGCTCTTGGATCATGTGACCCAGGCAGGTATGACCCTAGCCCTGAGTAGCATCCTGTCTTCGCCCAGAATGATATCACAGTATAAGGACAAAATAATTGACTTCAACAATTGGCTAAGCTTCTGCTGTCATTGAAAGGGGATCCAGTATTTGTCTGCCTGGGAGGACATGATCAACAAACCACGATGCTTTGCCAGAGATGGTCTGCACCTGTCACCCCTAGGATTCAGGTTACTGGCTAAAGCTCTTGCCACCCCTATAGTGCCTTTTTTAGGCAAGGTTCAAAGGATAAAACCACTACCATAACAGATACAAGCATGCAAAATCTGAAGGTAATGCTACTCAATGCTAGAAGTCTAAACCTCAAAATGCACTTTCTCGAGGCACTCCTAAAAATGGAGAACATCGATATCTGTGTAGTAACTGAGACCTGGTTCAAGGCTGCAGAGAGCACCCCTGCAATACCAGACTACAATTATTACCACACTTTATGGTCACAAAACCAAGACTGGAATACTAAAGGTGGAGGATTGTCCATATTCACTAAGGATATTCACACCTCCAGGCTAGTTGCCCAACACAATGCATCTGAAATTCTCCAGGTGTAACTAACACTAGGTAAGACTGCAATCCAAATTGTAGCTTGCTACAGATCCCCCACTGTGCCCCAATATTCTCACTACACATTTCTAAACATACTGGAAAATATTAAGATACAACCAAACACCCTAATACTGGGTGACTTCAGCTACCCTGCCATTAATTGGGAAAACTACTCGGGTACCAACTCCTTTTCCCAAGGGTTCTTGGAATTCATAAATTCCAATGCCCTGGATCAACTAATCCATTGTCCCACCAGGGGCTCCAATATCCTAAACCTGGTCATTACCAACATGGGAAATAGATGCTTCACACCAGTGGTCACCCCCTCATTGGTCAGGTCTGACCATAAGCAAATAACCCTTGACATCCACATCCCAACCCCACTCCCCAGTAAGGAAACCTCCTTAAAATTCTCCAAAGCCAACTTCAAGCTACTGAAGTCAGAAGTGACAAACTTCACAACACCCACGCAGACAGGATCTGGAAGTTTGACTGCAGAATCCTACACTAATGCACTGTACGAGCACATCCACTCGTGCATGAATCGTGCCATTCCAAATAGAACCAAGATGCACTTCTCCAAAAAAAGGAAGCCAGTCTGGTGGTCCCATGCTATAAACAAACTATACAACAGAAGGAAGAAACTGTTGCAAAAAAGAGGAAAATCCCAGGATGCAAAAAACTCCCTCACTAGCCTCAGTAAGAAGCTGAGATCCCTCATAAAATCCTCAAAATCTAGTTATGAAAATAAAATTGCCAAAGATTCCAAAGACAACCACAAGGCATTCTATAGTTATGTCAAGAATCTAAATGGCAATGCTCAGATCTGCTCTGAGCTACAACAGAATGGCATTAAATATACTGATCCCAAGGATATTGCCAATATCCTGGCATATTGATTTAGTGCCAACTTCACCCCCCCTCTCACCCCCTAAAGGGCCCATCTCAATACCAAAAGATTGCCAAATTCTGATAATCAAGGCCACACAGGTAAAAACCGCACTCTCCAAAGCTAAGAATACAGCATGTATGGGACCAGATGACATCC
This sequence comes from Protopterus annectens, assembly GCF_019279795.1. Lineage (NCBI taxonomy): Eukaryota > Metazoa > Chordata > Ceratodontiformes > Protopteridae > Protopterus > Protopterus annectens. Next base: position 589,563,513 of record NC_056747.1, on the reverse strand, counting down.
CAGGCTGTGTACCACATGAACTACAAAATGAACTGGCACCTCACCTAAGTGTCATGTTTAATCATAGCCTCACCTCAGGCTTCGTGCCCACTGAGTGGCACATAGATATCCCGCTTCACAAGGGAGGATCTGCCTTGGATCCCAGGAACTACCATCCCATCAGTCTGACAAGCCTTATCTGCAGGGGCATGGGACGCATTATCATGGAACTTATAAACAAAGACATTAGCAACCTTCAAACACTGGACCCCATCCAGTTTGTGTTTGTGAAGGGCCAATCTTGTCTCCTGAATCTGATTGACTTCTTCAAATCAGTCTCCAGAGCTGTGGACGAGGGTAAGGAGGTCCACACAGCCTATCTGGACCTCACCAAGGCCTTCAACACCACCCCCCACTCTGGAATCATAGATAAACTTACTAAGCTGGGCATAAATCCCTACGTCACTCGATGGGTTGCCACCTGGCTTACTGACAGAACCCAGACTGTAAAAGTAGCCAACTCCAAATCCAGCTCCAGACAAGTGGAGTACCTCAGGGTTCAGTCCTGGGACCACTCTTGTTTGGCATCTACTTCTCTGAAGTACAGGCCAACACTAAGGGACTCTGGCTAACAAAGTTTGCAGATGACTGCAAACTTGGAGCCATTATTGAATCCCTAAATGATGTTGATATTCTACAAAAGGGCCTTACAGAATCAGATGCCTGGTGCCAGAGCCATGGGCTCAAGCTTAATGCCAAGAAATGTATAGTTATCCCCTTTAGAAAAAAACATGTACCCATGAATTACCACATAGGTGGCAGGACACTAAACATTGAAAGTGTGATGAGAGACTTAGGGACACAGGTGGACAGTGGTCTCACTTTCAATAACCACATCGCCACAACAGTCAGGAAATCCTTCTATGTGGCACATCTCATCACTAAGGGCTTTTCATCCAGAAAAAAGGAGGTCATTGTCCCACTGTACTCATCCCTCATTAGACCCATTATAGAGTATAATGTCCCGTTTGGTATGTATCTCACAAGACATTTGCAACAGCTAGAAAGGCCACAGAAATACCTCACTAAAAGAATCACAGGCCTAAAGCAGATGCTATATGCTGACCATCTAAAAAAACTCCAGCTATACTCTGTGGCATATCGTCTACTCAGAGGTGATCTCTGCTTAACATACAAGGCCATGTCAAACCCTGAGCTGCTGGACATGCTCCACTTAAAGAAATCCCAATCCCTCAGAGCCACACGCTCCAGGGATCTAAACCAGGATCTAAACCTTGTCATCACAATGAACAAAACATGCTGGAGGGATAGGTTCCTGACCCAGAGACTCTGGAATAGACTGCCCATACATGTCAAGCAGAGCACCTCATTGGCCCTCTTCAAAAGGAACGTTGATGATTGGATGGGAGATAGGAAATTCACCCCAGGGATCATGTCAGTTGCCCTGCTAGACAGGGGCCCAGAGAATTAAATATTGTGGGAAGAAATATCCAGGGAATTGTTATGGCTAGGCTTGCATAGGCCCTAGGGCCGATAGCCTAGTACCAACCTATGAACTTCATTATATGCTTAACTAAAAGCTTTAGACCTTTTATCTTGACACAGCCATTACAGTATCTTTCCTATTACTGTGATAAACAAGAGTAGCCATGCATAAGAAGTGTACATATTTATACATATGATTATACATTTGATTATAATATATACAAATTGTATTAATTATAATATTCCTTCTATAATATAGCACCACTTGTTAGACTGTTTTAAATTGATAGTTTTGAATGTTTTTCCAGCAAGCAATGAAACAAAACATATGAACCAATAATGACCAATTGCCCAATTCAGAACATTTCAACAATAAAAGGCCACGTAAACATCTGCCATTACAATCCACCAATCTCAGTCAGTATGCACAATCTCTGCAGAAGTAAAAGTCATCTGAATAATTTCACATTAAAGAGATCTGAAACTAATGAAGAGGTTGTTGCTAGAAAACAACTTTATATTTCAGTGTTTCATCTACAAATTCAGTGCCTACTGCCCTTAAAGAATAAATTGCCCATGCTACATTAAAAAATATGGCAAGCTGGTATATTGCAATAGGGAATGGGTGACAAGCTGAAAAACAGGTTCATAGTTACTAGGCATTTCCTCCAAAGGAGGACATATTCAGGACTGCGACACCCCATATCCTTAAAACACAAATCTACATGTTGTGGGAGTAGAACCTATAGCCCTCTACATTAAGATTGCACTGCTACCTGCTGTGCTACTAACACTGCTTTAAAATTCTATATGACAATAGTGATACCATTTGCTGAACAAAACAGTTGTACATTTTAAGCAAATTTGGCATGAGCAGCAGTAATTTTATCTTCCCTTTAAGATCACACTTCCTTAAAATGCACTTGAAAATAAATTCCACCTGCCAACTCTAACTGGGGCATTTCACTCTATACCCCCCCCCCCCATCGTCTTAGTGCAAGAAATCTGAACAAAGCCTAAAATAAACAGGGACAGATTATAAATATTGCCCTCATGAACTTAGAAAATTGGTATAAATAACAGAATTTGTTAGTATGCATTTTTCTAAAGGATATGACATCTTAAAACTCAAAACATCTTACTATTGAGCAACTTCAATCCTTTTAGGAGGAATATGGGGCAAACATCTGGACATTCTGCAAAAACCTGGACAGCTGAGGGGTATGCTACCTCCCTCTTATACATATATACACACACACTCACAAAGGCCTCAAACTAGGTTCACATTTAGAAAGTAGCTAAAACAGAATTTGTGTTAATATCCTTCAGAAAATGCATTCTAAGTCTGAAACTCCAATGCATGTCATTATTTAGTAACTTTAATCCTTAGCTCATCTCAGTGAGTTGTCAAAAACAGAAGTTATATGATGAACAGACCAAAAAATATAAGGCAAAAATCTAGACATTTTAAGGATACTAAAAAAAAAAAAAAACAGAGACAAATATAAATGACATCAATCTTTGGTTTTGCTTTTGAATTGAGACAATTCATCATGCATGCAGAACAGGCCCTGTTCTGCTGTTGGGAGACAAAATTTGCTGTAGGGCTGTAGTAGAAATGGTGCTTGAAATCTATGTTCTTGAGCATTACTCACTGGGAGAGCTGTTATGAAAGTCTTTTTTTCACACCATCCCCACGTTTGCTATGTAATTCAACACTTTTTTTGTATGCATTTTCAGTTCCATATAGCTGTTTTAACGAGGCTTCATTCCAGTGCAAGTGTTTATGTAGCCCAAGGATTATGGACCATCAGAAATATATTTTTCTTCTATTGATACAATTCTCTCATTCCACAGTTCCCAACTTCTCAGCTGCTACTTGTACATTGGAGTTCTATGTCTGTCTACAAAAGTGTGTACAACTGCAATCCTCCACTAGAACCAAATATAATATGAAATTGAAAAATGAGCCGTCTTGGTAGTTCACTGGTATAAATAAGCTCTACCATAAAAGAAAAAAATTCTGAAGTCCTATAACAAATTTAAATCTACCCACATTACTCTATCAAAAAGATTAGCAAAGAATGAAAAATAACCATTAGGAATGCCAGAATAAACTATACATTAAAACTATAACCTAAATCCAAGGATAACTATAAATTATTCTTTAATTAGATCAGAAAATTAATAAACAATTAATAAATAGCACACATCAGTCTTCTGAATGAATCTAAAATTGTATCACTCACTCACATCCTAAAGATATCAGTCCTATACTTGCAGATACATTTAGTTCCCATTTTACTCCAGAAACAGTCATTACAATTCCATAAACCACATGTCCCTTACTTAAGATAATCATTGAACATGTCCTAACTGTATTCTCAAAAACTAAAAATACTGCATCCAAGGCTCTAGTCAATTTATTTGGATTCTTAATGAACAGAACCAAGCACATCCTCATGGAACCCATTCTGAGGTTACTTAATTTAAGCTTAGCCATAGGGTATGTCCCTGAAGAATGGAGATTTGCTGTTCTTAAGTCCCTTCATAAGAGTTGGCACTACCACAGACCTCAGGAACTATAAACCTGTCAGCATAATTAGTCTAATTTGCAAAGTTATGAAATATGTCATAGTTGCCTTCCTTAGCTGCAATATCAAGGCACTTGTATAGGCTGACTTTCAACATTTTTTATCATGAGGAAGTCATATTTATTAAGTTTAGTTACTTCTTCAAAAATCATGGTGATCACTCAGTCCCCACCACCTATTTGGGTATGACCAAGGCATTCAGTGCTATCTCCCAGAACTATATTATAAACTAACAAAGTGACCTAAATGTAGACACTTAGACGGTAATTTAAATAGCAAAATGGTTAAAGATAGAACCCATGTAGTCAAGGTGTCATATACCACTTCAGAACATTAGGAAGCAAATAGTGGTGTACATTATGGCTCAGTAGTAAAACTTCTTTTTGCCATATGCTTCAATGACCTACAAAGTATAAACTCAGATCTATGGCTAACTAAGTTTGCAGATGACTAGAAACTAGGTGTCACAGTCCATTCTCTCATGGACCCAGAATCCCTACCATAAGAATGGATGCTTATAAACCAATTGTGTACAGAAAAAAGCTACAATTAAATGAAAAAGTGCAATACTTTCACATATGGTAAACAATACTCACCCACAACTTACAGCTTTGCCTGTTCCTCACTCCAAACAAATATAGTTGTCAAGAGTATTGGCATATCGGTCAAAACATACTCTCTTTAAAGCCAGCATATTGCATTTGTTTTCAGAAAATTCTGTTTAGTACAACTGATATCCAAAGAAGTATCTCATCCAGGAGAAAACAAGTTATTGTCCTGTTGTGGTCATATTTGATTAGGCCAGTTCTAGAGTTCAGTGCTACATTGGCATGTACATATCCAAACACACAGAAAGATCCCAGAGGTGCCTAAGTAAAAAGATTAGTCATCTGAAGACCCTTAGCAACCAAAATGGGCATGAAGCCCTGACACTATGCACTGTTCCTCATAGACTCTTTTGCAGATAACTGCATTTCTTACAGACTCCTTAGTGAAAATCTATGCCTTGCAATTTGTGTCATTACAGAACCAACCCTCCTCAGTCTCTTGCATCTGCACAAGACAAACAGTTCCCCAAACATTACAAGTAAGGATTTAAATTCCCATCACATAAATAAATGTATTGAAGGGACAGATATACTACTCAGTCTTTACCTCATCTCTGCAACAGATTCTCCTTACATGTAAAGCAGAGTGAAGCACTCACATCCTTAAAGATAAACCTTGATGAGGGCTTGAGAATTTGAAAATTCATTCCTGCCCTAACCTGCTTTGTCCTTCTAGAAGTTGAAGGTACATCATAAGGATAGATATTAGCAAGATACAAATGGATATTGTCTTGCCTGTCTTCTAATCCCTATAATCATATGATGCTGCGATCCTTTGTTGCTATTCTGTAAAACTGTTCACTGAATAATACACCAGTATTCCACACAAAAAGTCTTTTGCTGTTCTGTTAAGATGGGATGAGCAAAAATGTTTGCATTAGAGATAAACATTATTTTACATTTTCTAAATACACAAGGATTGTTTTGTAGTTGAAATGTTTATTTCTGAAAATGCTGCCAAGTTTATTTGACAAATATGATAATGAGACTTGACTAACATGAAGGATTCCTTCACTACCTATGCAATAGCAGATGGCCATTTAGTGCAGCTGTTAATGCAAATATAATAAAAGGACATGACATTTCTGTTTTAGAATTAGTGCAGCACTTTGTATTTTTTCAAGCTTCATACAAGTATTAGACATTAGTAATATTTACTGGTTCACTGATATCAGCAATGAATTAACAATACCATAAATGATGGATCAATCAACAAAGCATTTAAAAAATTAGAGGTGAAGATAATAGATACAAAGTCAATAAAGTTCAAAAGCAAAATAAGTTAAAAAAAAAGATGAGTTTGCTTGTGATTAAGAAACAACTTCACCATTCATGGGAATATCCTACAGCAAATTTGTCAAATTCTACAATGCTAAGAAAATGGGATTTAGAGACAGTTATGGATACAATAAGAAAGGCACGCACACTACTGACTGATTAGCATGTATCTGACTCATGCTTTAGCTAAAACTAGCACAGTTAGACTTGACAGTATAGTGTTCTCGGTAGCAACCCATACAGTGTACTGGTAAAGAACTCCTCCTGCACTCACTCATGCACACATTCAGATATCCATGAACACGCTTAGACAAAGAAAAACACACAGAGACACACAGACACAGATAGACACACACACTCACACACATCCATCCATAAACAAACAAGATCACACACACAAAAACACTTACCCATTCACCCACATGTACACACACACAAGCACCCACACATTCACTCACACATACACATATCCATTCATAAGTAAACAAGGTCACAAACATAAAAAAACTCATCCATTCACCCACATATATACACAAACAAGAACCCACACACTCGAGTGCACAGACACACACACACACACACACACACACACACACACACACACACACACACACACACACACACACTTTGTTCTGTAGTATAAAGCCTTCACCTACCCGGTAATCCAGCGAATGAAGCAATCCCTACCTGAAGCCTTTGTCCAAAACACCTACCCGGTAATCCAGTAAATGAAGCAGTAATCCATGAAGCCCGTGCACTGACAGTCCTGCGAGAGCAGCTCAGTCCTGCTCATTGGTTCTGACTGTGGCTGAAGCAGTCCGGAGCTCCTCTGTTCTGTGCGGTCATCAGCGCACAGATTCCTGGTACCTCACAGCAATGATTGCTGGGTACCTCTTTCTCCATATCCGGACTGCTGATAAAGGCAGTCTGAGTTGTTCGCGCATGCGTGGGACTTGTGAAATTTTGTTTTACAGATATTTTTTTGTTTTTTTCTAGGTGGGAGGGCTGCAGTCCGGCAGTCCAATAGGACGAGATGCCCCTGAAGTTGCCTAATGAAGGCAATGAGGCTTTGAAAGCCTATTTAAGATGTCTGTCTTTGTCAAATAAAAAGATTAATCACCACATTTTTCCTCTGAACTGACAAGAACAAATAAAAATATCACACATAATTATCACACCGCACCTAATTTTACCACATTTTTAGAACAAATAGTGGCCTATATTTCACTGGTTTGAGAAGCGGTGAATCATCACTTTCTGCAGATTTTTTCCCTTTACTAAGTGCTAGTGAAATAAATAGATACATCCCAAAAGCTGAATATAACTTAAAGGAAATTAGGGCTACCTACTTCATCCCAGTTTTAACTATGAGTCATTAAGGAGCATTCACTATGTAATGATTTTTCAGGGATCTCTTTCAAATTCCTTCAGGTAAAAGAAATGAGGACTTTTACAGCATGCACTTAGTTATCAGCTCTTCATAAATGTTAATGTGGTCTTGAGTATGTATGAGTGTGACCACATCATTACATGAAAGTATGAGCGACTGGTGTGTGTATATATATATATATATATATATATATATATATATATATATATATATATATGGGTCTACCTGATAACACCGACACATCAAAACACCAACAACGAAATAACCGACACAAGAAAAAAATGACAAAAAAAGAAAGTTCAAAAACACGAAACTTCACATGCCCGACAAACCAAAATCCCGACAATCAACAAAACAAATACCTTTCCCGAAAAACACACACACAACACAAGCACACCAAAAACCTTACAAACCTACACTAAACTTTACATACACAACTATCTATGCACTAACCTTAACCCAAACCCAAACCCTAACCCTAAGGTCTGTCACTATCGCACACTTACCTCACCCGCACCCTAACCCTAACTCACTTAATCCACCCCTAACCCTTAACTCTGTCACTATCGCACACTTACCTTACCCGTACCCTAACCCTAACTCACTTAATCTGCCCCAACCCTCAAGTCTGTCACTATCGCACACTTAACTTACCCGCACCCTAACCCTAACTCACTTAACCTGCCCCTAAACCTAACGTCCGTCACTACTGCACACTTACCTGACCTGCACCCTACCCTAATGTCCATCACTATCACACACTTACCTGACCCTAATGTCCGTCCCTATCGCACACTTACCTTAACTTGTCAGAGTTCTCAGCATCGGGTTTCTCAACTGTCAGTCTTCTCCATTGTCGATCTTCCGGTGTCTGTGTTCTCGTTGTCGCTGTTGTTCACTTTCGGCATTTTTAGGTAGACCCATATATATATATATATATATATATATATATATATATGTTTGTGGATACGTGTGTGTGTGTGTGTGTGTGTGTGTGTGCATCTGTGAGTGGATGTGTAGGTATGTATATGGAGAACTATGTGTCTGTTTGCCTGTCTTGTCTACATGATGACTGTTTCTGTGGGTATGATTGTGACTCTTTGAGTGTATTTGCCAATGTCTGAGTAGCAATGATGAAGAGCAAATACATTTTGATATAGTGATGTTTGTACACAAATCTTCAGAACAGTGGAAAAATGCACATGAAGTGGGAAATGCATGCATTTTGCATTGTAAAGGCATTGCAGAAAAAAGCAAATGATCTACAGAATGTAGCCAGGAATGGCCCTAGGTCAACTGGTGCCCTAGGCAAAAGGGCTCAACGGCGCCCCCCAACACACTACCTGGTGCCCCCATCCTGATCTACCTACACTAAATAAATACTGGAAAAGTGCCCCTGCTAGACGGGTGCCCTTGGTGGCCGCCTAGTTGGCCTAAGCCTAAGGCCGGCTATGAATATAGCAAACCATTACGTACTCTTAAAAGTAATAGCAGTATGGTTTGAAAAGTCACTTTTTTTTTCTGTTGGATAATTGAGACACCCACCCTTCCATAGATTGCTATTGGAATTAAGCACCTATTTTCATTTAAAAAACCTAATTACCTGCATCTCAAAATGCACACACGTAGACTTTTTGATGTTCTTTCTTATCAGTAAACATTTATGTAACAAAGCTTTCAGGTTATATCGTTAACACAGATGCACACAGACAGACAGACAGACAGACACAGACACACACACACACACACACACACACACACACACACACACACACACACACACACACACCTTACATAAACGCATACACACCCCTACTTACTTCTTACATCCACACACCCCTATCTATTTCTTACACACCTCTTAAAAACTTAAAACACACAAGCACACATCTACTTCTCACTTGTACATTCGACCTTAATAAATGCCAATAGCATCTCCTCCCACTTCTCTGAACCATAAACCATGGCTTAAAAACAATGATCCCAATTTACACACCTTCTCCCTACCTGCAATCTCTCCTATGATCCCAGGACAGACAACAGAGTAGGGAGTGGAACAATGCCCATCTTAATCCTAAAATTATTGTCAAAGACAATGCCACCTTGGACTACAGTCTCAACTGGATACATTAAAATTCTACTGATTTAAAAACAAGCCACTCCTACTTGCCATCACTTATGTTCTGCCCCTTCTCTCAACAATTCAAACCTGACATCATAATTTCAGCCTCACCAAAACATAACTCATTCTTAAAGTCATATCAGCTTCTCTTAAGCATAAATAACATGCCCAGATTCCTTCCTGATCTTGGTCTCATTCAATTACTTGCTGAGACAACACAACTTAATCTATATTCTAACCACCACTCCCTCCTCAATTTGCTAATTATCAACAATTCCACCATAACCATTCATTCCCACTTTCAGTGATTGTTTGCCTTCAAACCTGGTAATAAAACTCTAAAAAATAATCAAGTAAAACTCATTCAGACCAAATTAAAATCACATCTCTTCTCCATGAGCAGGTCTCTCACTTTTTTCTCAACACCCTAACTCATCTTCATCTTCAAGAGAAATTATTTTCCCTAACTAATATTATCCAAACACAGAAAACTGTCTGGCTGACAAATGAGCTTAAGCACCTTCTAAAGTTCAGATATGGATTGTAGCACAACTTGAATCACAACGTAATCGCTCAGAATAAGGAACAGTTTGTCACATTGCATAATCTTTCTAAGCAATCTTTATGTATGCATAAAACCAGGCAACCTAATTTTAAACAGTTTTCCACACTGCGGAAACTTAAATGTTTTTGGCAGGAGGTAAACCATCAAACTACAACATGTCTCCTGATAATCTATACTGTTCTGAAGGACAGTCTACCTCAACTCAACTCAAACTATTCTACTCCTTCCACTCAGTTACCCCCCCACCCTCACACATTCATAGCACCCATTCTGCTTTAAACAGGTAAGCTGCAAACACGTAGAACCCCTGCTGGACCAGATTCATCTGAATGCCACCACAGGACCTGACCATCTTAATCATAGATTTATATGCTACTGCAAATATTACCTTACCATTCCTCTACTTGAACTATATAATGTCTATATAACTAAAAATATTCTCCATCTGGAAAACAGCATTAGTGAAACTGCTGCCAAAACAAGCAAAGCCTGTAAATGCCTCACAACCATTGTTGTATTTTACATATTTTTAGTAAAATTTGGGAAAAGATTATACAACCTTCTCTCCTTAAAGCAACATGGCTTTTGAAGAGGTACAGTGTTGTAAACTATGGCTCTAGATGATTTTCACTGTGTTGAAGTGACATCCCAACCCCATGTGCAAAATAGGAAAAAAGACAATGTGGATGGATGGATGAAAGGAACACTACCATGATCCTCTATGAACCTTAACAGATGGGAAATTTCCAATTATCAACAAAGGCAAGCTTACTTGCCTACTTACTTTTCTCTGTTTTTATAAATGACCTACTAGATGACCTCTCATTTTTATATCCAATTTTGTACACAGATGTGATTTTCTATAGATCTGGCCTTTTTCACTAAGATGTATAAACAAACTGCTATTAAACACCACTAAGTCAAAAGCCACCAGATCTATAAATTACCAAGATATCAGATTCATTACAGACACTCCTAGTGAAATAACTACATCCTGCAAATATCTAGGTATAAGACTGGACCAAACCCTTAACTTCCAGACTTGTATAGGGAAAAAATAAATAAAAATTCTTTACTTTTCAGAACTAGGAAAATCTGTCTTTATATAACCTTGCCAGTAAGGTTTGCCGTAATGAAACAAGCTCTTCTCGCTCAGTTTGAATATGGCATTATGATATTTGTTGCATCTTTCAGCAACATACACCCACCCTAGACCATCGCAAATAAAATATACTGTTTAATCTAAAGCTTCTGTAGCTGTGACTACCACTGTCTTAATTGGAAGCCATATGGTTTTGAAAAAGTAAGGAAAGGGTGAACCTCTTACTCAACCTACCTCTTTTCAAACTGTTAAAAGTTTTAAACATAGTTCCCCTTTCAACAAAACATCTTACAAAAGCCTCAACTGACCACCTTAGAAAACATTCTCAAACAGATTTCACCCTACTAGCCCACCAAAAAGTGAAACTACATTACTGTAGTCCAAACGTGATGTCCCCCGAAATTCGAATTCTGTGCGGAAGATAATGTAATCCATCGATTGCACAGACAGAGAAGACTTAAACAAGTTGCAAACACCTGCTCCGTCTGTGCAACTATATGTAAAGGGTGTTCTTAAAGAAGAACATCCCTTTACAAAAGAAAACGAAACCTAATCACCCGGTGCACCTTCCTGCGACAGACACACACACACACACACACACACACACACACACACAGACACAGACACACAGACACACACACACACACACACACACACACACACACACACACACACACACACACACACACACACACACACACACACACACTTTCAGTTTAGTTCAGTATTTACATCTCTCACAGAGAGAGACCTTTGGGACAGATGGTAGCTCTGAGAGTTTCAGCTGATGCAGAACCAGCCATAGGAGTTCATTTCCACTGAGTGTAAGGCAGTTCTTAAACAGCCTTATGATACCATGTCCTGTAAAGCTGTCATTACATAGGTTCATAGGTGTGTACTAGGCTAATGGCCCTGGGGCTTTTACATGCCTAGTCATAGGGTTATCCTGGCATAATGACACCCAACTTTAGTTCCCAGTGCCTCTGTTGAGTAGAGCCACTGGTGTTATCCCTGGGGTGAATTTTCTGTTTCCCATCCACTCATCAAGATTTCCCTTGAAGAGGGTGAGAGAGATGCTCTGCTTGACATGTATGGGAAGTTTGTTCCATAGCATTGGCAGTCTCTGGGTTATGAACCTGTCTCTCGAGCATGTTCTGTTAATTGTGGTAATGAGGTTGAGGTCTCTGGAACATGTGGAGGGATTGGGATTTTTTTAGATGTCGCATTTCTAACGGAGCTGGGTCAGAGATGGCTTTGTAAGTCAAGCAGAGATTGCCTCTAAGTAGGGGATATGAGACAGAGAATAGTTGGAGTTTTTTGAGTCTGTCCATATAGGACAAGTGTTTAAGGCCTAAGATCCTCTTTGTGAGGTACTTTTGTAGCCTCTCCAGTTGTTGCAGGTGTCTAGTGAGGTACATGCCAAATGGGGCATTGTACTCAATGATTGGCCTAATGATGGAAGAGTAGAGGGAGACAATGATCTCTTTCGTCCTGGATGCAAAACCCTTAGTACTGAGATGTGCCACATAGAAGGACTTTCTGACCACAGTGGCAATGTGGTGATCAAAAGAGAGGTTGCTATCAATCTGTGTTCCCAGATTTCTTATAACGTCTTCTGTGTTCAGTGGACTACCATCAATGTGGTAATTCATAGGAACTGGGTTTTCCCAAAGGGTATAATGACACATTTTTTGGCATTGAGCTTAATGCCATGGGTCTAACACCAGCTGTTGGTCACAGTGAAGCCATTCTGTAGGATGTCAACATCACTTGGGGAGTTAATAAAAGCTCCCAACTTGCAATCGTCTGTGAACTTTGTCAGCCAGAGTCCATTTGTCTTGGCCTGGACTTCAAAGAAGTAGATACCAAACAGGAGAGAACCCAGGACTGAACCCTGTGGGATCCCACTCCTGACTAATTCACAGTCTGACTTGGAGTCAGCTACTTTCACACTGTGGGTTCTATCTGTGCGCCAGTTTGCAACCCACCTAGTGAAATAGGGGTTGATGCCAAGCTTAGTGAGTTTTTCTATGATTCCTGAGTGGAGAATGGCATCAAAAGCCTTGGCCAGATAAAGGTAGGCTGTATGAACTGCCTTGCCTTCATCCACAGCTCTGGTGACTGATTCAAAGAAGTCAACCAAGTTGAGCAGGCATGATCTACCCTTCACAAAATCAAACTTCAAAAAGTTTTGAGATTCCCTAT
>NC_056747.1:589322664-589547664 GCF_019279795.1 Protopterus annectens | reverse complement strand
GAGTTAGTATATATAATTAGGGGGGTGTGGGGGTGTAGCCCCCCACCTAGTTTGGTTGTACATTGTCCAGTTTCTGTTAAGAGTTTAAGTAGTTCTTAAGTTCTGGAAATAGTTAGTTATTGGTATTCTAAGTCTGCATGTCTATGGTTTAAGATTTAGTATGCTAAAATTCAGCATTGTAAACTGTCAGTGAAAGGAGAGTCAGTCAAATGAGTTGTCAGTCATTTGAAATTTAGGTCATTTGTGTGTCTGTCAAATGGGAGTCAGTCAAATGAGTTTTAGGTCAAGTGAAAAAAAGCGAATGCTGATTTATCAACCCCATGTAAGCGAAAGCTTGCAATCCTGAACACTTAGAACAGTGATTTTCTTTCCAAGGAAAAAAAACATTGCTGTTCTATAAAAGAAAGAAAAAAACTTTAAAACATTACATAAACTGGGGGACATCGTCCCCCATACTCCCCCTTAAATATACTAACTCTTAGATCGCACTACAGTGACAAAAAGGGCAAAGTATCAGAGGTTTGTATGTTGTACTGAGTCTTTTATTTATTCAGTAAAACGTTTGTTCTTATACTCCAGTGAGTGGTTCATCAATTTATTTTTTACTGGCTGGTGTTGTGTTTTGTGTTTGTTCAAAGTATCTGAGGTGGCCAAGCAATTTCTTTACCAGGGAAATAAATCGCTTATATGCCGCTTCGGTATTTTGCCGTTTCCTGCTTTTAAGTTCAATCAAGACACATTCGAAAGAATGCATCTTCGATCATATAATAGGAACTATATATGTATATATATATATATGTATATATATATATATATATATATATATATATATATATATATATATGTATATATATATATAATTTATTTATTAACATTTGATTACCAGGAAAGTCCAACTGGGTAGGATCCCATTTTCAGCAGAGGCCCAGGGAGAAAAGCTCCAAAGTATTTACAAAACATTATCAACATTTTAAGAACAATCATTTTACATTATTTAAAAATAATACAAAAAAGAAATACAGTTTAAATAATTATACCAAATTAATCATCATACAGAAACATTGGTTAAGAATAGATACATGTTACATGACAATGATTTAATAGTTAAGAGAAATTTTAGCCAGTTTATACAGAAATAAAAGGTTGTTGTGTCTTTCGGCTTATCCCGGTTAGGGGTCGCCACAGCGGAACTCCGGTCCGCTAATGTTTGGTAGTGGATTTTTACGTGCCGAGTTACCAGCCCTGACGCACAAACTTCAACAAAGGCACGCCCATTCACGCATGCCTCCACACAGAAGATTCTATTTATTTATTTAATTAATTAATTAATTAATTAATTAATTAATTAATTAATTAATTTAAATTTGTTGACCGGGAGTGTCCGACTGGACGTGGGTCCATTTTCAGCGGAGGCCCGGGGAGAAAAGCTCCACAGTAAAATAAACAGACAGTAGTTACATTGGATTACACAGTGATTAACAATTTAACACAGAAATTACTTACAACATATTTACAGATGAAGAACATAGTACATCAGTAGACAACTAGAATCTTTATCTGTGAAGTACATAACAGGCATTAACAAATGTAACAATGAGAAGTTCCTGCTGTATAATAAGTACTAGGCTTATGAGCATCTGAGCTTGCTATCATCAAGGTAGTTAGTGGAGGTGAAAGAAAGGTAGTAGTTGGATGGGGTGGATGATATTAGAGTGGGAGTTGCAAGGGCATAGCCAGCATGTTTTTAGGTGCGCTTTTAATAAAGTTTTGAAGTTGGTGCATGATGGTATGGAGGTAATTGTGGGTGGGAGTGAGTTCCATAATTTGGCTATGGCGCAAGAGAATAGTGCTTCACCAGCAGAGTTATTGGCTTTAGTGATCTGCAAGTGATTTTTGTTGCTGGATCTTAGTAGTCTGGTGGTGCAATAGGGTTGGAGTAGATTCTGGAGGGATGGGACATTTAGTGGATGGTTTACTAGTTTGTGGGTGAGTGAGAGTTGATACCATTGAAGGAGGTGAGGGAGTTCAAGCCAGCCCAGTTCAGCAAGTGAGAGACAGTGGTGACTACGGTAGGATGCCCCTGTGGCAAATTTTGCGATTTTGTTGTAGCAGGTCTCTAGCTTGTTTAGATCACATTGCCTTAGGTTGGTATATACTGGAGAGGCATAAAGTAGGGTGGAGATAAGGTGGGAATTTGCTATTGAAATCTTTGCTGCTTTGGTGAGAAATTGTTTATTTCTGTATAATGCTCCTAGTTTTTTGTGGACTTTTTTATTTTCATGGATATGTGAATGTCAAATTTTAGTTTATTGTCTATTTAAAATAAATAAATAATAAATAAACTTGTATTTGTAGAGAGGTGTTATTTCATACTATACTAACCCATATCAAAGACTGAGGAAAAGCAAGGCGGGACCCAAAGGTGGGCTTGATTCATTAAGTGACTATCCAACAGCATATCAAACATTCTGTTCCCCTCTTTCAATTACAAGCAATACATACCAATTAATGACACAATGACCATAACAAACTAAAATAGCTCCAATAACACTAAGCTTGAGAATATAATAAAACTCTTAATCTACATATAATAACTCTTTTAAAAATCTATATATGTATAAAATAGGTATTTCTTTTTAAAATCTGCATACCTTGACTGCACTTTCATTCTGCAATGTGTACTGAGGCTTAATTGTTTGAAATGGGCTGTTTAATTGATTGAATTAAGTTTTTCACACTGTGTTAATGTGTTCCTGCTTAAATTAGTTATTCCTGTACTTTTCTGCTACTTGTACTTATGTACATGTACTGCTTTCCCTCTTCCCTTACTCCAATCACCTCCTTCCCTCTGTAAACCCTCTCCTACACAGAGCAAGTCTATACCTATTTCTGTTAAGCTCATGTACTACTTTATCTTTTTGACACTTTCTTACACCCACCACCCATCTGTACTCTCTGTTATGTTCGAACGCCCTTTGTTCGAACCGAAAAAGTCCAAAATCCCTAAACTGCGATGGGTGGGCCTTCTTCGGGGCTTTGCTATTTCCTCCACTGTAATGCAATCTCGGAGTTGGTATATTTAAGTATGGGGGTGAAGGGGCACAGCCCCCCACATCGGAGGGTGTGGGGAGGGTGAAGCCCCCCACTTCAGTTTGTTTTAAAGTTGTGATTTTTTTTTTTTCACGGAGCAGCAATTTTTTTCCCTGGGAAAAAAATCACTGTTCCGTGAGTTTGCTGTTTAGGGTTTTCGGGCTTTACGGTTCGAACAAAGGGCGTTCAAACTTATCACCATTCGATGTGGTGATATAGACCCTTGAAAATGTATATGAAGGGGAGTAGTGTACTTTTATGGTTTAAACAATGCCTACCTTTATCTGTATAAATGTTTGGGCAAACAATGATTTTGTCCCTATTTGCCACTCAACTGGCTAGAAGAATACAATATATTTGACATAATGACACATTATGAAACTTGAATTTATTAACAAAATTTGACATTACCTGAAATGACTGTTGCATAATGGTACCACAACAAAATGAATCACTGAAACCAATGGCATAAAGATTCAGAAAAAAAAACAGTATAATACATAATGTGTGAATATGAACAATACATGAAAAGTTACAGGATCCTAGAAAGAGATCCAAACGTTAAAAGAATAGAGGTACTCCATCTGTTGTGTGATCAAGCAGTTATCCACCGTCCACTGTTTCAACAGCAAATATAACTGTGTCTGACTGTTATTTTGACACAGACTGATAAAACAACTGTTCCATAATTCCAGATAGTTACTTTTTCCAGTGGGATTTGGTCCCCATAAGTTAGCGTGATCTTAGAAAAGGCTCTCTTTCTGAACATTATTCTGAATGCCTTTCCTTAAGGGGCAGTGAACCCTGCTCCTTAGATCTGACTGAATAGTTAGTTGTTTCAGTTTGTGACTTTCTTGCCAATAGTGGGCGATAGTCCTGATGTACAAGTCTGAAGGAGGGGATGCAACTAACAGGACTGCCTTTGCCACGAATGGAACTACTCTTCATTTAAATCATAGGGAGAGACAAACAGACAGTGATGCTTTCTTTTACCAGACATATAAATGAACTAACATCTTTTTTCATGGGGACATTTGAAATATGTGAGTTTTACAGAAAAAGATAAGAACTCCAATAGAGAAAGCACAAGCATCCCTCATTAGACCCATTATAGAGTACAATGCCCCGTTTGGTATGTACCTCACAAGACATCTGCAACAGCTGTAAATGTCACAGAAATACCTCACTAAAAGAATCACAGGCCTAAAGCAGATGCCCTATGCTGACAGTCTAAGAAAACTCCAGCTATACTCTGTGGCATATCGTCTACTCAAAGGTGATCTCTGCTTAACATACAAGGGTCATGTCAAACCCTGAGCTGTTGGACATGCTCCATGTAAAGAAATCCCAATCCCTCAGAGCCACACACTCCAGGGATCTAAACCTTGTCATCACAATGAACAAAATATGCTGGAGAGATAGGTTCCTGACCCAGAGACTCCCCATACTCTGGAATAGACTGTCCATACATGTCAAGCAGAGCGCCTCCTTGGCCCTCTTCAAAAGGAACCTTGACAATTGGATGGGAGATAGGAAATTCACCTCAGGGATCACGTCGGTCGCCCTTCTAGACAGGGGTCTAGGGAAGTAAACATTGTGGGAAGAAATATCCAGGAAATTGTTATGGCTAGGCTTGGATAGGCCCTAGGGCCGATAGCATAGTACCAACCTATGAACCTATGACAAAGTCCATTTCTGTCACCCATACTGTCAGAAGTACATAGACTAGCAAGTTTGCTTTACAGTATACTTTGACCAAGGATGCTATTAGTAACAGATTCAACACAAAGCTTGAAATACATGGTTGGATTAAAGAACACTTAAAGATAATTGTGTTGCTGTGTTTGTACTATGTAAAATCCAAATGGGTTGCAGATTACAACCTTTGTGGTATGTTTCAGTATCTGCTGGGCCCCAAAGCTCATATTAGGATGTTTTATTAAGTTTATGTATTTATTTTGCTGCAGCCAATCCCAGACTGCTCTTTTTTCTAATCCTAGTATGTCCCTAGAGAGATTCTACCTGACTTAATGATAAGCAAGGCATCTGCATACATAATTGGGCAAATTGTTAATAACAAAAAAAAAAAACGAATGCCACTACAAATCCCTTTTGAACTCTAGTTTTTATGGCCATAACACCAAGTAGAACAGCTCAGTGACCACATGGAATGCTTACCCCATGAGTTAGCTCTCAAACAATTTGAAAACAGTAGTAATGCGTGGTCAATAGATTCAAAAGGTCTTCTTGTGTCCACAAAATGACACCAGTAAATAGAATAATTTCCATATTAAATGGAAAAGAGTTAATGACAATGTAAATAACTATATTATTATAAATGACAGTAAAACCGCTGTGATTCTATCTAAAGTCATGCTGGGCTTCAGTTAGTATGCCTTATTCGCTCACTCATTCCGAGTCTTGTCATAGAGGATTTTTGTTACAGTAGCTTGCTACTGGGGCAGAAATGTTCCCTTAAATAGCAAAAAGCCAACTGAAATTTCAAAAATTGTAGCCAGGATTTCTGAAACGGTTAATGATTTAGTACAGCAATTTCCAGAATGTTGCCCTTCCCTCAACATACCCTGTGTAGTAGCCACCCAGATGGTTAAGTATTTGAAATGTATGGACCTTCTAGAAAGAGTCCAAAATACAGAGACTGGATGGCCAAAAGAACTGACTCACATATACTGAGTCCCAGCTGTCATTTCTCAGAATATTCCCTTTTCTCTGAGGTATAGTGATCTTAGAGTTGGTATAAATAAGTCGGAGGGTCTTGCCTCCCACATGGGTGTGTGCAGGGCCAGTCAGCAAAAAGAAGTGCACATGAGAAGAGTGATTTTTGAAATTCACTCCTGTATTTTCAGTCTTTTCTTGCTATGTCAGAACTCGGAATTTCAAGCGCTTACAGTTCCATAAGCAGCTCTCACACATATATATGCTTAGCAGTGTGTACAGCGAAGCACCATCCCTTTCAATATGTAAGTCAAATATGTTTTAAAATATGCATTCCACTGCATGCATATCATTCGTCTGACTATACACTTGTTAATTTCAATGTTAACAGTGGAACCAATACCAAAACAAAGTAACATTTATGAGGACTGTAAATACTTCCTTTAGCACATATCAATTCTTCTCACCTTAGTAAAACTATCATGTAACTCTTTAGCACATGCTTGAAATCCTTTGTCATTTTTCCCTCACAGCCTCCTAAAGAATCTATTCCCTAATTTTTTGTAAATATATCTATCTCAGTTTTGTATTTATTCTGTTATTAACCAAATGTGCTCACTATGCACACATCAAAGCTATTAAGGGGCTGTGAGTACACTGGTATTATCATAATAAAACTTGTAATTGCTGCTTTTGTAAAACAACTTCTTCAGAAAATACAAACATATTTACAAATGTCCACAGTTTTATATACAATCAAAACCAATGAAAATTTAAAATCAATTAAAATGCTATCCTGTCGTGAGTACAAGCATAAAAAGCCTTTGTAAAATTAACTCTTAATGTTCCCCTAGCTTGCGATCCTTAAGAAAACAGTTTATATTAATGGTTTCAGTTAAGCCGGGGGGGGGGGGGTCAGTCCTAAGTTTTACTTGACGTTCTACCTATCTTTTCTCAATATAATTTTTCACACCACCACCCCTTCTGCCTTCTAATACTTGTTCAAGGATGGCAAAAGTAAACTTTTTAAAGTTATCACATAAAATGGAATGTCTTTAAAGGGCATTAATAACATCTTTGCTTTTAATGGCATAAATGTGTTCTCTTCTTCTATCTCTAAGGCTCTTTATGCACCCAGAACATAAGGCAATAAACACCACCCTTGATTTACCACAATTGTATCTACCTGATATTCTTAAAATACACAAATTATTACTCAAAAAGTATATGGTCCTTTGTTGATAAATCTACAAATGTACAGATGTTACACTATAGGCACCAAGAGTTTTATTAGTTGTGGGGGGGGGGGGGTCTTTTTTGGTGGTATTGTGTTCTAGCATGTATTTTATACATGTGTCATTTTTATATACAAACTTTGGTGCTTCACCAAATATTTTCCTAAATTCCTGGTTTCCAGTAATAATTTTCCAATTATTTTGGATGATCTTTTTAATCTGAAATGTATCAACAGACATATCCAAACAATAACATGGAATAAAGTTTAGTGTCGATAATCTTTCCTTTCCTACACTAGATATATTTATATTTGACCCCTCACTATGTACTCCTCTACTGGTCTCAGAAAAGACATCTGTAATAATAATAGAACGCTTGTTGCTTGTAGTTCTACTACCGTTGATGTTAAAACCTGTAAGGAGATTGGGACCAAATTCTGTTGCCCTTTTTGAAGTTATTTCTGCTGCAGCTTTTGCTAGACCTTCATTTGAATATCCTTTTTTCCTGAATTAAAGAACAGATATAATTTACCTCTTGCTGAAAAAGTTCATCATTACTGGTCATTCTGCAGGCTCAAATATACTAGCCTCTAGGAATGTTTCTTTACATGAATATAGGGTGATTACCAGTAAAGGGCAAGTAGCTATTAGCAAAAGTGTCCTTTCTGAAAATTTGACTTTGAAACAAATTATATTCTATATTCCATGTCAGCTTAACATCTAAAAATGAAATAATATGTCTCCTATCTCCTGGAGTAAACTTAAGAAATGAGCACATTGATTAAGATTGCTGAAGATCTCTGCAAATATACACTGCCATTTGCCTGTAAAAAAACAGAGCATCTACAAAACATCTGTAAAATATTACATAATGGTATTCAGGAACTGTAATGAGAATCTCCTTCTCCCACCAACCAAGCATCAAATATTTAATAAAGAGCAGTATAAAGTTGCTCCATTATTATCAATAGCGGTGTACCTGTTTAGATACATTCAAGCAAACTCTACACCTTTTCATCTGGTACAGTAGTAAACAATGACACAACATCAACTGTAAACATATAACAATCACAGGCGGTACAGTAGTAAACAATGACACAACATCAACTGTAAACATGTAACAATCACAGGTGGTACAGTAGTAAACAATGACACAACATCGACTGCAAACATATAACAATCACAGGTGGTACAGTAGTAAACAATGACACAACATCAACTGTAAACATGTAACAATCACACACTGGTATTTTAACAGAAAGACAAAGTTCTGATACGATTCAAAAAATCCCATGAGTTCTGTATGTAGGATGGTAACTGTCTGACTAAGGGATTTAATTCTGAATCCAAATATGCAGATATTCCTTCTGTAGCACTGCCTGAAGCTGAAACAATGGGTCTAAAATGGGGGTCAGTGGGATGTTTGTGCATTTTAGGGAATAAAACTCCTACTCGTGGATGTTCTTTTAACAAAAAAATTATACAAATTGGGTGAAATTTCTCCCTTCAAACAATTATATAGAAAATACTGTATATATTTGTAATGTGTATGAATATCAGTTAAACACACTTCCTGATATTCATCTTTATTGTTCAACATTTTCTCTACTGACGTATTGTAACGTTCTGTAGTTGTTATCACCAACCCACCCACCTTGTCAGCTTTCATAAATCTTAAAGTCAATTGATGTTGCAAGTCATAAAGTGCTTTTCTATTTTCCAAAGACAAACTGTAGAACGAATAATTGGTTTTATTAATTAGGGATTTCTTAATTTCTTCTTCACGTGATTTCTCAAAAACCTTTCAAGTGTAGTATAAAAGGTGGATTGAAAGAAAACAGTTTATTTAAAGTCCTTTTAATGTTCACGTCTTTCAGCAAATAATGTAAATTAATTTTTTCTAGTATAATACTTTCATTCCGGAATGCTATTTGTTAACCTAGCCCTATGGCTAGGAATAAATGAAAAACCCATTTTTAAAACATTTAAATGGTTATTAGTTAAATTAAAGTCTGAGAAATTAAATATTTTGAATTCAGAACTCAGCTAATTATATGTCTTTCAGTCTTAGAGATAGAATAAGAGAACACATGTATGCAATTAAAAGTAAGGATGTTAATAATGCCCTTTATAGGCATTCCATTTTATGTGACAACTTGATAAAGTTTACTTTTGCCATCCTTGAACAAGTATTAGAAGATAGAAGGCGTGGTGATGTGAAAAATTCTACTGAGAAGAGAGAGGTAGAATAACAGAAGTAGAAGCTGGATTGTTTTTAATAACTATTACCACAGTTGTTGGCCAGTTTTTTGGTGCATTCACTATGCACAAATGCCTGTCAGGATTGCGCAGGGTGGCTAAGTGATTTGTTTAGAGTCACATAGCATGCATAGGGAGACACAGGTAATCAACCACAAGTCTACAACTCAATGCTAATTGTAAGTCCATAATCTGAACCCTCTGTACTGTACTGACAGAGTAATAGATGTTGATATTGCATTCTTCTGTGTGCTCTTAAGCATCAGTTCATATGAAATTTAGTAGCTTCTTTGGCTCTGTTAGTTCACTTGAGGAATTACAGATTTTTTTAATGTGTCCATCCTTGTATTATAATGAACAACATTATTAAGGGGCAGGTCAAAAGTTTATCAAGGCTTACTGCTAAACAGAAAGTGTTCTTGGAAAATGCTGAAAAATTATCAGAGGTTTTTACACAGGGGTTGTCCAAATAAAATAATAAGCAAAAATGAAAATACTTTTTGGGACAGGGCACCCAAGATTAGTCACATTCTGAAAGCTAATTGCATTTCAGTTACTGATAATATTAGGAGGGATGTGATAGCTTTACGTCTGCATTTGGTTTACAACATCGATTAAAATGTCATTAAAAACATTATTTCTAAAAAAAGGATATCCTGTATAGTAACAAAAAGCTCATCAAAACTCAAAGAGGTTGCAAATGTAAGCATATCTTAGAAAGATGTATAGGTCAGCAAACTGAGTTAAAGCTGAATACACCAACAGGGATTAACTGAAGTCACTTCATTTTTTTATAGATGAAAGGCCTCATCTATCCTTATGGTGTATGGTGAAGCCACTTGCCAAAAGAAGATAGTTTTCATTGCAGTTTGGCAAACATTATACCACATAAACAGGGAAAATTAAGCATTCCAAATGTTAACATTCAAAGCATATCTTATACATGTTAGGCCACTTAACTTGTTTTGTTTGTTAGTAAATCCTAATAAACTTGTGAATTTAAACAGTCATAAACCAGTTTATATAATCATTTATCTTTCTCAGATGATATTACAGCTGCTTTCCATAAATCTCTGCTTGAATTACCTATTTATTTACAGCATATTGACTGAGAGCAGCCATAATGCTTAACATATACAATCTACTGACATGATAAGAAGAGAAATGTATGAAAAATCTCAAAAACTGTTAGTAGAGCACAGACTTGAAAGAAAAAAATTGCTTTCCTACTATTCGGTAAATGCTAAAATTAGTGACATATAAACACATGAGCAAAGCACGGACCATTCACAAATATCATATTCCCAATATTCTGTATTGTTTTCCTTTTCATGTTGTTTTCTACAATAACTGTTCATAACCATAGCCAGCCTTAGGCATAGGCCAACTAGGTAGCCTCCTAGGGCGCCACTCTATCAGGGGCACTTTTCCATTAATCTGGATGATGTAAGTAGACAAGGATGGGGGCACCAGGTGGTGCTGTGGGGGGGGGGTGCTATGGAGACCTTTTGCCTAGGGTACCAGTTCACCAAATGCCAGCCCTGTCCATAACAACAGACAGACTGCTGATTCTAAATTCTACCTCTGTGTGCATAAAAGTGGGAATATGTGAATGTCTATATGCTAAAATTAACTCTGGAGCCAAATACTACCTTGTATCCATTGCTTGAAGTGATAAGTTCCAGCCTCTGTAACTCTGACTTGGAACCTTGCCTCTTAAGTTGCATCCATTTTATATGTATATATCCAATAATAGTGTATATTTTATGTTAACATCTTTACACAAAAAATAAGTAAATTGATGGCAAAATTAAAAACTTATTAACTTTAAATAGTCATGCTTCAGTCATTTGAATTCTGCCATCCCTGGCATTAATTAAATCTAGGTAATTCTTACTATGACAAAAAATGTTTATATAACACAAATTTGAGGATTAATATTCCTTTACAATTTGCATACAAAGAGAACCATATAATGTTCTTATAGTTTCTGAAGTCAACCAATGTAAACATTGCAATCTGTAAAAAATACATTTGTAAAAATGTAAGGTAGTACTGTGATTTATTTTACTTATGGCTAGGCACAAAATAATTCCATATTAGGAATCAAATCACCTTACAACACATTTTTAAGGGACACGTACATTTTATATCTATACTTTAGGAAAATATGCAGCTCTTCAGAGCAGACAATAACACTTTCAGATTTGCTCCATAAAAGGGCTTCATAAAAGAACATTTTTGCATCTCAGTATTGAAAGATTACTTGTGCCATCAATCTCAGCCAAAGTAGCAATTATCTGAAACAGCAAAAATATCTGTGTGTTTCATAACGATTTTAATGAAAGCGCTCACTATAGGTCCAGAACAGTAAATCAACTGCAGAACAATTTCTTTTTGGCTCATGTGTGCAAATCATCTGAACTATAAAAATGATTGTTTTGCCTCCTTATTTTGTGTGGTAATGTGGTTAAATGTAAGGCATACACTGCTTTATATAAACAAACACAGTCATCTGTTACAAAGAAATGATGTGTTCTGTTAAATGGTATTATTGCCAATATATCGGTGCATAAACTGTATGATTTTGCTTGATAATACAGGCTTGGTAAAGTGGTACAGTAATACATTTCTATATGCTTAAAGACATAGATGCAGATTAAAGAATCCTTTAGAAAGTCTCTGACCAAATCCAGCAAAACTGATTAGTTTTGTCTGGCTTCTATAGTGACACTGTAAACAGCTATCACCATCCACAGATCTAGGCAAGGGGAGGGGAAAGAGAACAGAAGTATTTTGTCAGCTCTTTCTTCTGTATCAAAGATACAAACACAAAAACCTATGGACAAGATAATGTGCTGCTTAATGGCTTACCACATATCTTTGGGGTATGGAAGGAAACTGCAGTACCTGGACAGAACTTATGCAAACACAAGGACATGCCGACTCTATACAGAAGGTACCCTGGCCAAAAAGCAAACCAGAGAGTCTCTTGCTCTGAGGTGGCGATGCTACTCAACAAGTCACTGTACTACTACATATTTGCAGTTAAATCTTCTCAGTTAAAGGGAAGAGATAAGTAAGAAGAGATATGAATTGCAAAGAATTGGAAGTATTGATGATTGCAGACTTTAGTGTGCCAGATGTAAGGCAGTGTAATTTCTCGGCAAGTACAGTTGAGTGCTCATTCTTGATACCCTAGAAAGAGTGAAACTCAGACTGCTAACACCTGTACCTAGAAGAAAAAAATTATAGTTTTAGACTGTTGTTCTCAAATGAAGTGAAGGAAAGGATTTTAGATCCAGAACCAGGCAACCATTTTGAGTGAGTGAGAACTAAATTGCGTAGTTTACCTTTAAGTGAAATATACAGATTCTGTGAATAGGGCAGTGAATTTCTAGGTAGTGGTCCTTGCAAAATGAACAATGCCTCAGAAGAGTTCTAACTAAAAGGAATAGAGGTCTGATAAAGAATTGTAGTGATTCACCAAAGCTGTCATCCCAATAGGAGCAAGCATGTCTGTCAGACTAAATTGCAGATATAAAAATTGAAAATATATTGTGATTCTCAGGCAGAACATTTTCTATGATTAGGGTAAACATACAGCACGGAGGCTGTATAATAAAATACAGAGAGAGGAAGGCAGAAATGTAGACTCATTTAAAAATAGGAAAAATAGAGCACTTAGGAAATCAACTGCCTTATCAGAGAAGAAGTTTGCCATTTCCATCAAAAAGGATAGGTATGTAAATAAACAAGACAACCAGAAGGAGAATGACACTAAGAACACAGATTGTGAGGAACAGAAAGAAATTAGGAAAATGGGACTTTTAAAGGACTAATTTAACTCAGTGTTTACAAATAAAGTAGGTGATATTTATAAAAATAGACAGTACTCTTCCCAGGATGAGTAGTTTATCCAGGGCAGGGGCTAGCACAAGGTGACCTAAGCAGCCTAGGGCCTGGTGCTGGCTAGTGAGCACAAACATTCCCAAAGAAAATAGAAACCATCTTATTCTCACCCATATGTTCGACCTCCTCAAGTTACCACTCGGCTGCTCAGTTCTGATGTGCGAAGAGCTCCAAGTCATCTCTCTTTCTCATTAACTTGAACAAAGACCCAATGAGAGATTGGCTTCCCGGAGTTTTCACAGTCAAAACATCATGTTTTTGAACAGCCTCTACCAGTTTTTCTGTGTTGAAAAAAGTAATTACTATGGATCTCTTGTAAGGTGTGTGTGTGTGTGTGTGTGTGTGTGTGTGTGTGTGTGTGTGTGTGTGTGTGTGTGTGTATGTAGGGTTACCACCTGTCCCACTTTGTGAGGGACAGTCCCTCTTTAGGCAGTTGTGTCCTGCGAAAAAAATAAAAAAATAGCAAATGTCCTGAGATTTCAGGACAAAAATATTTCCTAAGTTTCCTTTAATAGTTGCATAAAACAGTTATTTTATATATGAAACTTCTATATGTTATGTGAAGTAGCATAAGCAATTCAAATGTTACTAGAATAAGCTTTTACTTGTGCAAAAAAGTAAAGTTCTGTACTATGTACGGCTGTAGGTATGTTTTGTCCTGGAAAATCTGACATTTCTACAGAACATGTCCCACTTTGGGCATTTGAAAAGGTGGCAACCCTATGTGTGTGTGTGTGTGTGAGAGAGAGAGAGATAAACTCTTCTCAGAGCTTTTTATACCTTGAAGTAACCCTATGATTGAAATGCAGTTTAATAAGTCACTGGGCATTACTATTGTCAATAATGCCAGTCATTTGAGCTTCAGAATTGTTATTGCTCAGAAAATGCACATCGCAATGTATAATTTTGCCTCATGTGTATGCCTATTCATTTTTTTTATTTACTTTTTCAGGGACAACCCAGGAGCAAGTCTGATTAGAGTCAAACAATAAGACAATGGGGGTAGAAAGAGTAATACCTGGTACCCCTGACTAGAAGAAATGTTAACTTATGAACCTATACCAATGGATGGGAGATCGCAAATATACCCCAGGGATTACCTCAGTGTCACTGCTCGACAGAGGCACAGCAAAATAATGGGTATAGTTCCCCATACTTAAGGGGTGGCGTAAGCCACAAAACGATGGGCTAGGCTTGTAAATGCCCTCGGGCAGATAGCCTAGTATGAACCTATGAACCTATAAGAGCATGGAACCTTAATTTTGTATATCAACTGCCAGACCTGCATTAACTTTTTTTTCAGTTTCTGAAAAAATCAACTTTAATTACACTCAGTCAATAATGCCAGTACTTAAGAGTTTCATATTTCTTGTTGTGCAGAAAATACATGTGGCTGCAAAGCCTTTTGTTCTATTAACCTTTTAAAATAATGTATAGTACTCTTGCCTCTTATCTTGTCTCTGATTTTGCAGAGCATCTCTGATCTTGACTCATAGTTATGCATTTTTTCTCATTAACTTATTTTTTTGTAAATCTCTAAGAATTACAATCAATCAGTAGTGCTAGTCATTAGAATTTCATATTTTTTTATTGTTCAGAAAATGCATGTCCACACAATGCCGGTTGCTCTGTTAACTTTTTAAGTGAATTAGAGTTGCCATAAACATTAAGGTTCTAAGCTGCTGACAAACAGTCAAAAGTATAATGTCTTAATCCTCTCCCTTCCATTTGCCTATTACATGATTTTGCAAGTTACTCAGACAGTGCCTCTGGGTCACCTCTGAAAAGGTACACTTTATTCAGTGAGTTTACCTGGATAAAAAAAAACAACATTTTTAAGATGCTTTCCGATTTAAGCATTTGCCTCTCCCCCTTGATTCATTTTGGCTTTTTTTTTTCAGAATTCTTCAGCAAAGAACTTGAGAAGTATTTCAATCTGCTCCTTGTAAAATGTGTGTCTTTAATATTTGGTGAATTATTGTGGATTGCAGTCATTAAATAATAACAGGTGAGTGTCAAGTTTTGTATCATTCAGAAAAAGGCTGATAATGCAAAGTTTTTTTTTTATTCAATCAACTTTCTAAGTATATAAGAGAAATATTTAAAACCTCTTTCCTGATTTTAGGTCTATCTCTGATTCTTGGGCTAAAAGGTTGGGAAGCACTGTACAATTCTTTAAGAAAATGTTGATATGGCCAAGACAAAAATTACAGACCTATTAGTTTAACTTCTTTGTTAGGAAAACATTTGAAAGATGTCTGATATAGTTAATGAATAAGCCTAGCATGAATATGGACATTAGGGATTTGGGTCAATATGAGTTCATTAGAGGTAGAGCTTCCTGTGCAGTCTCATAGGTTATGATCAGTGTACTATGGCCTTAGATATGGGTCTTACACCAGGAGTTATTTTTCTGGATTTGGCCAAGGCTTTTGATAGTCTTTGCCATCATGTTATCAGAGAGTATTTACTAAAATCTTGTATTAACTGTTATATAATTAATGGATATTGTCTTGGCTACATAGCAGAAAAGAAAGAGGATAAATAATGTTTATTTGAACTATTCATTTTTAAATCTGGTGTATCTCAGGGCTCTGTTTTGGGACATTTCTTATTTAATATAGTATTTTCTACCATCCCAAAACATAATATATTTTGGACATTTAAATATACAGATGATTGCATGATAGGGTTTATACCTCAAAACAGATCTGATTTTGGTCAGCCTAACAACTATCTTTCTAGCCTGAAGAAGTGGGCACATGCTGTTGTTCTTACATTTAGTATTGATAAATGTAAAGTTAGGGGTTTTTTTTCTAAGATTTAAAAGCATTCTATTTATCATCTACTGCACTTCAGGTTGTGAATTCTTATCATGATTTGGGTATTCTTGTCTCTTCTAATTTGTCCTCTAAAGGACATGTTGAAGAGGTCTCAGGCAAGGCTATTAAGTACATGGATTTTATGCCGAAAAATCTCAGTACAAGAAATGAATACTACTTATCTACCCGAGTATTTTAAACATATATACATTATTGAATGTAAAACTGCATTTTGTACATACATACAGAGAAATTTAATTTGTCTGGAAAGGGTTCAAAGGAGATTCATAAAAAGAATAGTCTCCTTGAGAAACTTAGACTACTGCTTTAACTGTAAACATTTGAACTTGTTTTTTTAACAGTTACAGATGTTTATGACATACATTTATACTTGCTTTTAAAGCCTTTCATGATGCTAGTTTGCAAATGTTTTTTTCATATTGAAGGTAATACTAGTTTAAGAACTTTAAAACATTGCAATTTGAAATGCATTACTAAAATGGGTAAATGTAATGATAAGACGTGTTTATTACTGTTAAGATGACCCATCTTTGCAATAACATGCCTGTACACATAAGATCAATTAAGGGACTACATTTTTAAAGTAGTTTGGATGCTTGGTTTGGTGACAGGATGTAAGAGTCTCCATTAAATGAATTAGTGCTCTGTGATGGTTCTAGTGTCTAAACACTGTATATACAAGTAGCTGAAAAACATGTCTTGGTTATTATTAATGTATTTGTTCAAGTATTTGATTGCAGGCAAACACTTGATTCTATACACTGATACAACAGGTTTTAATTGATGGTCCCATAGGTGTGTGTGTGTGTGTGTGTGTGTGTGTGTGTGTGTGTGTGTGTGTGTGTGTGTGTATACATATACTTGCTTTCTGCATCCCACAGTAGTTGTGCTGTAAAGGAAGGAACTAATTAGGGTAAACAGAAGCATCAATATCTGAGCCATGTTCCTTGGGTATGATCTATGATTTCCCATTTTTGTTGACTCTTGACAGCATATTAAATTATTTAGCTGTGAATAAAATGAACAGCATGAAGTCTATGAGCTTAATGTAAATATTTTATTTACAAATACATTTCTAATTTAACTTGTTTTTTTCCAGACACACGAGCATGGCATTTACTGTAGTGGGCTACAATAGTTTGTCTGGTACTTATTGCAGGTGATTAAAGCTATGAGTTGTAAATGAGTCGTTTCATTTAATTCAAGGTTTTATTTCCCAAGCTTTTACTTATCTACTATGCGACTCTGACCCAGTCATTTCACCAAACAGTTCTCCTGGGTTATCCTAGGAAAGGGACACTTGTGTCCAGTGGGCTCTCTCAAGCTGTTAAGAAATGTATTACACTCGTATTTTGAATTTTTGCACCCCTCACATAGCTGTTAATTATTTGACTATGAACTCCAGTACATTATTGTAGTTTAATGAGTTGCTAAATGCTTTATAAGTACAAGTGAGTTTCAACAGAAGAGAGGTTTACCACTGTTATGCTATGTCTATTTTCAGTGCTAGCATGTTTTTGTTTTGTTAATAAAATGTCTTTTTGCGTTTTGCTGTAAAAAATTAACAAAAGTTTTAAATGAAATCCAAATCTCCATGATCATCATAAAAGTAAAGAAGAAAACATATATACTGAGAGGTTTGAAAAGTGTTTTATGGTAAACGAGGAAAGACAGCCAACTAATGCATATTGGTTTGGGTATAGAGAGGACCCCAGTCCATTAACATGCCTAGGGTCACAACTGACCAAGGTGCAGTTCTGAGCTGACCTCATTCCATTAACCAAATAAAGAGGCTGCAAAATACCCCCAAATAAAAGATCAACAAGGTAATGTAGTCGTGAAGGGATTAACATAAGAATTATTACAGAACTGGCAATACTTTTAATGATTTTACAATGAAAGATGTAATTCCCTACATAAAAGTGGCAGCAAGTAATAGGATGGAAACTACCAAACCTGTTAGATTTTCAAGTTGAATGAAGGAGACATTATGTGTATTCAAGTTGCCCTTTATGTACATTTAATTTTCTTCCTCACCTCCATCACTATATTCTGCCTTTACTCTTTCTCCACCTCTCCCAAGTACACCTGAATGCTTTGGTTAATGACCCCTTCCACAATCTATTCCAGTAGTCATTTTCATAGGTCTATGCCCTTTCTGCAAGGAAGTAAATTTGGTTTCTTGAGATCTGCACATATTTCTTGTTTAAAGTGACCCATTTACATCTCTTTGACATGATTATATGACCAATTTCATGTTTTTCCGCTCATTTCGTTGGGTCTCAGATGAGATGAAATCTGGCTTTTCTTGCATCTGGTCATCTCCCTTTCCCTCTATTTCACAGATCTTTCTTTTGGTTTTCATCTACCTTCCAGCAGTCTGATGCCCTTCTCTTTGTAAGGTCTCTGTAACTGCACATAGTACAGAAGGTGTTCTCTGACTGGGACCTTATACAGAAGAAACATTACATTTTGTGTCTAGGTTCTATCCTACACAGGATACTCCTCAACATTCTGTGTACTGCTATTACTGCCTCATACTCTGTTCCTGGTCATTCTATCAAGGTGTGATCAACACCACCATATTATTTTCCTCCTCTGTTTCCATGAGTTCTACTCCCCAGCTGACACTTTCTTCCAGAGTTGTCCTGGGTCAAGTGCTGTACTATGTATTTGTTTCCAATGAGCCTCAGCAGTCACATTTCTTCTCACTCGATCAACCATTCCAAATACCTCTCTACATCTAACCCCTAGCCTCCACTATTGCACCTATATTTGTGTCATCATCAAAGAGATCAGTCCTGTTTTCTGTTCAGATTTAACTAGAACAAACACACTAAAGAGTAATGAACACAGGATACTCTCTTACTTGATTCCTGACGTTGTCTCTGTCTCTGACCACAATCTTCTGTCTCATGTCACTAAACATTGCAGCATTCCAGTTCTTCAGTCTTTGTCCTACTCCTACCCATTTGGTTTACCTGTCAGCCCCCTGTATGAGACCCAGTCAAAGGTCTTATGAAGTCCTATTATGCCAAATCTACTGCAAATCCTTTGTAAGGTTTACGTGTGACCTAACTGAAAAATTGGATCAGGTTTCACTAATAGTGACTTCTGCCTATGAACTCATAACAGTTGCTGTCATGGAGGCTGTCACCCTCTAGAAGCACAACCAGCTTTCCATCAAGATTTCTCCCACCATTGCTGCTAATAGGCTTGCAGTTCAATGGATCTGTCCTGCCTTCTTGTAAAATATAACCACACATGGTGTCTTTCATTTATAAAGTACTTCTATCACTAGCCAGTAATCTCTTGAAGACCTCCATCAGGGATGTGTCAGCGTACTCACCAGATTCCCGGGCACACTTGGAAGTATTTCATTTCTTTATGCTTTGTCTTCTGTAAGTACAGCCGGTTCCCTCTTGCCCTTCTCCCTCTCTGATGTCTGTCAGCTATTCCTCCCATGTTGTACTACCTCCATCCCTCTCTGATGTCTGTCAGCTATTCCTCCCATGTTGTACTACCTCCGTCCCTCTCTGATGTCTGTCAGCTATTCCTCCCATGTTGTACTACCTCCGTCCCTCTCTGATGTCTGTCAGCTATTCCTCCCATGTTGTACTACCTCCGTCCCTCTCTGATGTCTGTCAGCTATTCCTCCCATGTTGTACTACCTCCGTCCTCTCTGATGTCTGTCAGCTATTCCTCCCATGTTGTACTACCTCCGTCCCTCTCTGATGTCTGTCAGCTATTCCTCCCATGTTGTACTACCTCCGTCCCTCTCTGATGTCTGTCAGCTATTCCTCCCATGTTGTACTACCTCCGTCCCTCTCTGATGTCTGTCAGCTATTCCTCCCATGTTGTACTACCTCCATCCCTCTCTGATGTCTGTCAGCTATTCCTCCCATGTTGTACTACCTCCGTCCCTCTCTGATGTCTGTCAGCTATTCCTCCCATGTTGTACTACCTCCGTCCCTCTCTGATGTCTGTCAGCTATTCCTCCCATGTTGTACTACCTCCGTCCCTCTCTGATGTCTGTCAGCTATTCCTCCCATGTTGTACTACCTCCGTCCCTCTCTGATGTCTGTCAGCTATTCCTCCCATGTTGTACTACCTCCGTCCCTCTCTGATGTCTGTCAGCTATTCCTCCCATGTTGTACTACCTCCGTCCCTCTCTGATGTCTGTCAGCTATTCCTCCCATGTTGTACTACCTCCGTCCCTCTCTGATGTCTGTCAGCTATTCCTCCCATGTTGTACTACCTCCGTCCCTCTCTGATGTCTGTCAGCTATTCCTCCCATGTTGTACTACCTCCGTCCCTCTCTGATGTCTGTCAGCTATTCCTCCCATGTTGTACTACCTCCGTCCCTCTCTGATGTCTGTCAGCTATTCCTCCCATGTTGTACTACCTCCGTCCCTCTCTGATGTCTGTCAGCTATTCCTCCCATGTTGTACTACCTCCGTCCCTCTCTGATGTCTGTCAGCTATTCCTCCCATGTTGTACTACCTCCGTCCCTCTCTGATGTCTGTCAGCTATTCCTCCCATGTTGTACTACCTCCGTCCCTCTCTGATGTCTGTCAGCTATTCCTCCCATGTTGTACTACCTCCGTCCCTCTCTGATGTCTGTCAGCTATTCCTCCCATGTTGTACTACCTCCGTCCCTCTCTGATGTCTGTCAGCTATTCCTCCCATGTTGTACTACCTCCGTCCCTCTCTGATGTCTGTCAGCTATTCCTCCCATGTTGTACTACCTCCGTCCCTCTCTGATGTCTGTCAGCTATTCCTCCCATGTTGTACTACCTCCGTCCCTCTCTGATGTCTGTCAGCTATTCCTCCCATGTTGTACTACCTCCGTCCCTCTCTGATGTCTGTCAGCTATTCCTCCCATGTTGTACTACCTCCGTCCCTCTCTGATGTCTGTCAGCTATTCCTCCCATGTTGTACTACCTCCGTCCCTCTCTGATGTCTGTCAGCTATTCCTCCCATGTTGTACTACCTCCGTCCCTCTCTGATGTCTGTCAGCTATTCCTCCCATGTTGTACTACCTCCGTCCCTCTCTGATGTCTGTCAGCTATTCCTCCCATGTTGTACTACCTCCGTCCCTCTCTGATGTCTGTCAGCTATTCCTCCCATGTTGTACTACCTCCGTCCCTCTCTGATGTCTGTCAGCTATTCCTCCCATGTTGTACTACCTCCGTCCCTCTCTGATGTCTGTCAGCTATTCCTCCCATGTTGTACTACCTCCGTCCTCTCTGATGTCTGTCAGCTATTCCTCCCATGTTGTACTACCTCCGTCCCTCTCTGATGTCTGTCAGCTATTCCTCCCATGTTGTACTACCTCCGTCCCTCTCTGATGTCTGTCAGCTATTCCTCCCATGTTGTACTACCTCCGTCCCTCTCTGATGTC
Source organism: Protopterus annectens (assembly GCF_019279795.1). Lineage (NCBI taxonomy): Eukaryota > Metazoa > Chordata > Ceratodontiformes > Protopteridae > Protopterus > Protopterus annectens. The sequence continues at coordinate 589,526,245 of NC_056747.1, read as the reverse complement.
TGTCAGCTATTCCTCCCATGTTGTACTACCTCCGTCCCTCTCTAATGTCTGTCAGCTATTCCTCCCATGTTGTACTACCTCCCTCTCTGATGTCTGTCAGCTATTCCTCCCATGTTGTACTACCTCCGTCCCTCTCTGATGTCTGTCAGCTATTCCTCCCATGTTGTACTACCTCCGTCCCTCTCTGATGTCTGTCAGCTATTCCTCCCATGTTGTACTACCTCCGTCCCTCTCTGATGTCTGTCAGCTATTCCTCCCATGTTGTACTACTCCATCCCTCTCTGATGTCTGTCAGCTATTCCTCCCATGTTGTACTACCTCCGTCCCTCTCTGATGTCTGTCAGCTATTCCTCCCATGTTGTACTACCTCCATCCCTCTCTGATGTCTGTCAGCTATTCCTCCCATGTTGTACTACCTCCGTCCCTCTCTGATGTCTGTCAGCTATTCCTCCCATGTTGTACTACCTCCATCCCTCTCTGATGTCTGTCAGCTATTCCTCCCATGTTGTACTACCTCCGTCCCTCTCTGATGTCTGTCAGCTATTCCTCCCATGTTGTACTACCTCCGTCCCTCTCTGATGTCTGTCAGCTATTCCTCCCATGTTGTACTACCTCCGTCCCTCTCTGATGTCTGTCAGCTATTCCTCCCATGTTGTACTACCTCCGTCCCTCTCTGATGTCTGTCAGCTATTCCTCCCATGTTGTACTACCTCCGTCCCTCTCTGATGTCTGTCAGCTATTCCTCCCATGTTGTACTACCTCCGTCCCTCTCTGATGTCTGTCAGCTATTCCTCCCATGTTGTACTACCTCCGTCCCTCTCTGATGTCTGTCAGCTATTCCTCCCATGTTGTACTACCTCCGTCCCTCTCTGATGTCTGTCAGCTATTCCTCCCATGTTGTACTACCTCCGTCCCTCTCTGATGTCTGTCAGCTATTCCTCCCATGTTGTACTACCTCCGTCCCTCTCTGATGTCTGTCAGCTATTCCTCCCATGTTGTACTACCTCCGTCCCTCTCTGATGTCTGTCAGCTATTCCTCCCATGTTGTACTACCTCCGTCCCTCTCTGATGTCTGTCAGCTATTCCTCCCATGTTGTACTACCTCCATCCCTCTCTGATGTCTGTCAGCTATTCCTCCCATGTTGTACTACCTCCGTCCCTCTCTGATGTCTGTCAGCTATTCCTCCCATGTTGTACTACCTCCGTCCCTCTCTGTCTGTCAGCTATTTCTCCCATGTTGTACTACCTCCGTCCCTCTCTGATGTCTGTCAGCTATTCCTCTCATGTTGTACTACCTCCGGCCCTCTCTGATGTCTGTCAGCTATTCCTCCCATGTTGTACTACCTCCGTCCCTCTCTGTCTGTCAGCTATTTCTCCCATGTTGTACTACCTCCGTCCCTCTCTGATGTCTGTCAGCTATTCCTCCCATGTTGTACTACCTCCGTCCCTCTCTGATGTCTGTCAGCTATTCCTCCCACGTTGTACTACCTCCATCCAGGATGGCCCTCTTGCTTTTCAGTCTTTTAAGAACTTTTTCCCATCTTAGCTCAGGTTTGCCAGTTTTGTCACTATCTTCCTCATTTATTTCATGTAAATAAAAAGCCATTGTTTTCCTTCTTTGTCCACTTGCAGAATCACTTTATACCTTTGTCCTTCCTGATGTTACTGTCTTTGCATTTCTTTTTTCCTAGCCTCCTTGTACTGTGCCTCATCTCTCTCTCTCTCTCTCTCCACTCCCTCATTTATACCTTATATAGGCATTTTTCCTTAATTTATGGCTTCATATTCCTGTGTAGCCACAATAAACGTTTATTAGTTTTACTTTTTCCATACAACCTCTTCTGTAACCTTGAGTAATTTTCACAGTTTGACCTCATGTTTTAATTGCAGCTTAGGTTTAACTCAATGCCACTCTCATATGTTCATGTGTGTATAGCATGCTTTGCAACCACTGGGGCCTTTATAAGCCTAACGATGCAACCCAAATGTATCCCGCAAGTCATTGTGCCTTAGAGGTTATTATGAGGGATGTATATTAGTTAGGGCATAATTTAATAGCTACCTCTGTCCAAAAGAGAGATCATACCAGCAGTGAATTTCTGATTTCCAATCCACTGGTCCAGGTTGTGCTTCAATACAGGTAGAGAATGGCTCTGCTTCAAATGGATGGGAAGCTTTTTCCAGAGAATGGGAATTCCATGAGATATATATATATAGACAGCTTCTGTGAAAAATTCTGCATAAGTTGCTGTATTGTCTGGGTTTGGAGGAGCTTCAAATTTTGACAGGTTATCACACAATAAAATTTAGCTTGCCTTTCAGTAGTTTCTAACTGTTACAGAGTTTGGTGGAGTTACAGAATTGATTCTTATTTCGAAAGAGACTGATTTGTTGTTTGACCTTACCAGAGTGGACACCACACAGGGCTGAGTGCAGCATTCTCCTATATTTGTGAGTACCAATTTCAATATGTTTGTTCCTCTTGTAAGTGTATACATTAACTGTTCTAGAGTGTTTGTGTTTGCAAACTTGAAGGATCTCTGTGCCTGTAAATTTGGTGTTGTGTAGGATTTCCAGTTTATAGATGGATAATTAAAGTTTTTCATGGGTATGGTATTTGACTGAGTGGTGAGTGTCTCCATTAGGTCTAATTATGAGCTATAGGTTTCATGGAACACAGAGGGTGACCTATACCTTGCTAGGATATGGTAAGAGACCTTGTCTATGGTAATCTGGACATGGAGAAACTCCAATGCATCATCCTGTTTAACCAACTTAGAATTATGCTTGTTGTTGATGCAGATCAAGACACCTCCATCTTTAGTCTGTGCCTGTGCAGTTGCTGGTCTACATTTGTGGAAGCCACTGAAGCCTTGCACTGCTGGGGTACTCACTGATGCTTTAAACCATGTGTCAGTAACTGCACAGATATCTGTTTCTCCAAGGTGAGGAGAGCTTGGAGGGATGGGACATTCTTGTTTAGACTTCTGGTACTGAGCAGTAACACCTTTAGACTTCCCTGGGTAGATTTTGCTAAGTTGGAAAGTTTGTCAATTTGGCATTGCCTAAAAAAGAATCTATGGGGGGGGGGGTACGATGTTTTAGCCAATATTAGAAAGCACAGAGAGGATAGGTGCAGACTGTTCTTGGCAAAACAACGTGGTTTGTTAACCATGTCCTCTCACACTGACAAAAATTGTATCCCCCTAGAATGACACCAAAAACTAAGCCAAATATTAAAGTTAACCATTTTCTGTCCATGTTGCAGCATAATCCTTGGTGAAGGTAGAATATTGTTCATTGTTAGGCACATACCAGCCTGTGACACACAGTCCGAGAGCTCCACAATGTCTCTCTTTATGTTGTCTAGGGGGGTACATCTTAGGTTAATAACATATACATGGAGTACAACTGAATCATAATGGTACCTGTGGTGCAATGCCTTGAGTGTGTGTGCAACTTGCAGGGGCCTGGCCTCAACAGGCAACTGATTGTTATTTTAATCATGTTCAGCCTGGTGAATGGGGCATCAGTATGTCATGACTAAAGTCCTGGATAACATATCAGCTTGCCTTGTGGACTTGATAGTTGAGGCTCCACTGGACACAACTGTTATGTGCAGTGTTAGATACTGCTTCTGTTGAGAGCTTTCAAGTTTGCTGAGAATAAGTTTTGCTGGTGGAATGTCTGCAAAGCCTTTGGGGATTGGGAAGATTGCATTTAAATGCCTCAGCATAAGTAGGTCTATGTGTGGAGTGCATATTAAGTGTGGTGGGTGTAGACTGTGCATCTCTGACAATCAGATTGTTATTTTGAGTGTTTGTATGCAAGAGTTTTGCCTCTAGAGGTATTGTGTACATACACCTCTAACATACTGTATTTGTTTCCTTGAGGATTAAATGGTTGTCAGTGGACATTTGACAATTATTACATTGTCTTAATATTCCCATATTCATCAAACTGGCTATGGAGAAATTCCTATCTTCAACAGACATGCCTGACTGTCACAGGTCTTCTCTCACTCAATTCATCAACTATTTGCCGGACACACTTATTTCCTCTTGCATTCCTCCTGTCTGTCACAGATTACCTTCAACAGACTGCCTTATGTTTTTCTGTACATGTGCCCAAACCACAGTAATCCATTTTTTTTTACCTTTTTTTGCAACTTGGAGCTACTTGGAGTTTTGCTCTAATGTCCTCAAGTCTTCATCTGTCTCATAATGCGCACCCTACTACCAATCTCAGGCACTTTATCTCCATTACTTCTAACTTTCTGCGGTGGTGGTGCTGTGGTAGCTTTGTCTCCTCACAGTAAGACATCGTCCTGTCCGATTCTCAGCTAGAGCATCTTATGTGTGGAGACATGCGTGAATGGGCGTACCTATATTGAAGGTTGTGCGTCAGGGCTGGCAACTTGGCACGTAAAAATCTACTGCCAATCATTAGCGGACCGGAGTTCCACTGTGGTGACCCCTAACCGGGAAAAGCCAAAAGACACAACAACATCTTCTAGCTTTCTAAATTGCTCTGCCTTCACTGCCCCAATTTCTCTTCCTTAGAGAAGAACTGGTTGCATCACGTTTTATACACCTTACTTTTGAGTTTATTTGGCATTCTTCTGTCACATGCTACCACTGGAACTCTGTGGCACTTGGCCGAAGCCCTTCTGATTCTAGCTCTTAGCCTTCACCTCCAACCCTTCCAGACAGATGAAGCTGGTAACCTGAAGCACTATTTTCCCGTTTATCTCATTTCTCATCTTCTTCTGATTTCCCCCATTTGCAGCCATTATGACTGTCTTAACTGTACTCATTTTCATCCTGTGCACCTTCAGGTTTGCATTCCATTTCCAAATTATTTGCTGTTCATGTTCAGAGTCTGCCTGTAATGCCACATCATCTGCATACAGCAGCTTTGTTAACCTGTTTCCTCTGACCTGTTTGCAAATGCAGTCCATCACCAGTATGAACAGTAGGAGGCTGAAGGATGCTGCACATCCACCACCATTGGGAACCCTCTGTGAGTCTGAACAGTCTCCATTCTTGTGTCATTTGGTGCTTGTACATGGCCTGCACTGATTCTGTCATTGTTTCCAAGACTTCAAACCATTGCAGGACTGCCCAAAGCAGCTTTCTTGGGACATTGTCATATGCTTTATCCAGGTCTAGGAAAGCCCGGTCCTCATCTCTTGCTTCATTTCAGCTGTCTCACTGCAAACTTTGAGTCAGTTGGGCAGCATCCTGATGTCATCTCCCAGCTTACTTTCTACTGCTCTGCATATTCATTTATTAGTCCCCCTGTCCAGAACTTTCCTGCAGTATGACACGAGTCTGATACCTCCTTTGTTCCTCCCTTTGTTCTTTAGTCATCTGGGATACACCTTTCTCTCCATACTTCTATGAGTACCCTCTGGTGCCATTTCTCCCCCTAACTTATCCAACATCTTGATCATATCTGCCATGACCTCATCTGAGCCTACTGATTTCTCACAATTCATTTTCCTTAGTGTCGTTCTTACTTCTTCTAAGTTGGGCTCCTCTTCCTCTTTCATCCTAGGCTATGTCTGGGGCAGTACAGCCTCTGCAGGGTTTTCTTTTTTTTTGTAGCTGCTGAAAGTACTGCTTCCCTCTGCCCTTGATGTCCAGTGAATTGATGAGCAGGCTGTTGCTGTCATCCCTTATGACTATTTGTCTTTATCCTTCTGTCTTTATCTGATGAGTCACTTTTGGGAAGTTGGTAAACTGCCTCTAATGCCTTGTTCTTTGTGATTGCAACTGCATTCTTAGCTTATTTGTTATCCAGCCAGCATTCCTTCTTTGCCTGGCATGTCTTTTCTCTCTCTCCCACTTTTTCCTGAACTCCTCCTTTCTTTTGATAACTTCCTGGACTTCTGCATTCCATCAACAGCTTTTCTTGCATATCATATTTCCATATCTGGCTTGTCTGCATATCGGTTCTGTAGTCCTCACACATGCTGTTTTGAGGTGCTACCATTCTTCTTCTATTCTACCTGTTTCTCCTTCTTCTTGAGGTACCAGAGCCATGACTGTTTCCTTGAACTCTGTACTTTCTCTCCAGTCAACTTCAAGGTTTTCAGCATAGTGTCTCCCTACTTTAGAGCCTTCTCTGACCACTGCTTGTTAGTAAAGGAGGCAACCAGTAGTTTATGCTGTGGGCTGACTGTTTCACTGGGGATAACTTTTCATATGTTGATTCAATTCCAGTGTCCATTCCTTACTAGGAGGAAGTCTGCCTGAGCTGCATGTCACCCACTCTTTTATGTGATTTTGTGACTGTCTCTCTTTCTGAATCATATTTTGGTCACCATCAAGCCATTTGCCAGACAGTAGCTTAGATGGCCACTCCTTCTTTATACTTGTTGCTCTACCAATGGCATTCCTCATATCCTGTTCTGTCTGTTCCAATATGTGCATTGAGGTCCCCCACTATCAACACCAGCTCATGTTGTCCTCTTTTATCAAGCAGGTCCTGCAACTACTGCCTGAATGCACTAGCTTCCTCACTATCACAACCCTTCTGTGGGGCAATGTCTGAGATTATGGATAGTGCCCTATAGTTGCAATGAAGTCTCATTGCCATGGGTTTGTCACTAATTCTGATTACATCTCACACTGTCTTCCTAAGCATCTCAATCATACCTTTCATCTGCCCAGATTTTTGCCGAATGTCCAGATATTTGCCTCATATTTTTGGTCCATTCTTCATAAAATTTGTGTTTTCCTGGCAAATCACTGAGGATTGAAGTCACTAAATAATGACAGACACTTGAGTTTCAGGCTTTGTATCTCACAGAAAATGTATGTTAATTCAAAACTTGTTGTTCAAGCAACTTTCTAACCTTATTTTTGGACCATTGTCCCACCATTATTTTGGCTATGTCCAGATTTCTTGCAGTGAAATGTTGAGAGTTATGCACTCAGTCACCACAATTCCTACAACATTTCTAGTCTAACTTCCTCCAGACTAGTTGACTCGGGATCACAAGCCCAGTGGCTTTGCTGCATTGCCCTTTTATCTTGTCTGCTCAATATAGAGGATGTTTGGCCTCCTTACTGCTATCATGCCATCCACTTCCAAGCTGTGTCCTGTCAGTGAACCTATACTGAGTGTGGCATTTCTTAGTTCAAGTTTGGCAGTTTGACTGATTTATTGTCCAGCTTTCACTCAACACAGCTATGCCAGGTAACCCAAGTTGGGCAACTGGTCACTGGCTGGACAGTAGCTTATTGACGCAGGGCTGCTGGGCTTTACTTTGGGGACACATTGACCAATAAGAGGTATATCAACTTCTCCCACCATTAGCATGAATCCCTGGCACAGGTTAGAATAGGACTGGTCATCAACCCACTTATCACCAACAATTATCCATGCCCCTTTTTGTTGATATTAGTGAACACAGCCAAATCACCTAGAGACACTTTTTACACTGTCAAGTGTCTAGCTCTGACACAGCATGCAGTCTATGATCCACATTTTCCTATTTGGAGGATACTATGCACCACAGTTGATACCAAATTGGTTGGTCTACACAATTCCTCCCCTTATAGGCACCATCTAGACTATATGCTGTTGCCCATAACTCTATCTTTGGGTGACACTGAGGTGGAAACACCTAGCATGTTTTTTGGAGGTTGGAGAAACTCCAAAGAAATACAGGCAGGATATGCAAACCCCACACAAACATTTGGCAGAAGTCAGGATCAAACCTTGTATCTTGCACAAGACAGGCAAAGACCTTAAACATTACACCAAATGTACTCTGCCTGAATATTTCTGATATCCGGCTGCATTTTATTTTGAATGTAAGCTTTTCCTTTAAGGTTTGATCACATCTATTTTGTATTCTTGTATTACATTTGTTTTCTTTTAAGTTTTCTGTTCTGTTGGAATTTTAAGAGTTCTTGTCTAGAGTCAGTTAAAAAAGTTAGCAAAGAATTCCTTTGCAAACAATGAATACCATCAGTTAATTAGTGAGAGGAGCTGAGAAACAGCATTGTTCTTTTAGTTAGAAATATTTCTATTTAGCTAAAGTGTTTGGCTGGCTTGCTCTGCTCTGCTTGAATATTGCTGATCTCTGGCTGCATTTTATTTTTCCCTCCCACCGACTTAGTTGTTGCTGTGTGTTCTCAAATTTGGTCACTTCTGAGTTGCCTGCCCCTACTATAAACCTGATTTTGGACACTCCTCCCAGTCCCATGTCATCAGCTCATTCTACTGAGTACAGAGAGATCATTTGGGAAGGCCCACCCTTTAGTTTCTCAAACTTGAATGATCTTCTGCTTCCTCCCTTCCCACTTAAACTAAAAAAATGCACTTTATTCAGTTGCTTTTACTGTATTTGTGTTTCTTCCTACCTTATTACTTTATTTTGCATTTGCTGATTGTTCTTAAAAGTGTTCAATTGCATTTATTCTGCTGCATTTATTACTGCTTGTTAGTAGCCTGATTCAATTGTAATGTTATTCTAAGCCTTTCTGTTTAAGTACTTGGAGTTCCAGACCAATTATTTTACATTAGGAAGGTTTGTGATCTACACATTTGTGGCAGGAGAAGTAGATTACATCCTTCTAAGATGGGAATTGCTGGTTGAAGGCTTAGTGTGTCTGTTATTCTAAAACTGTCTTAGTTCTGGTTTAAGCACTTGGGATTCAGGCGAGTTATTTTACATTAAGACGGTTTGTGGTCTACACTCTTGTGGCGAGAGGGTAGCTTCTGCCCTTCTGAGCTGGGAATTGCTGGTTGAAGGCTTATTTGTACCTGCTTATTTGAACTGTTTCTTTCCTGAAATTGGTGTACTTTGTTTGCTGTAGCATAGACTAGATTCAGACCTGCTGAATCTAGATCTGTTTGTGTAACTTGAGCACTAAACCAGGCCACCTTTTGTTGGAGAGGGTTCCCCTGAACCCTAGTGGCAGGAGTGTGCAGTTAGAACTTGTCTGGTTGAAGGTTGCTGGAACAGGGCTCAGTTTTGAGCTTTTTTATTGGTTAATTGGATAATTTGTTTAAACCAGTTTGCTCTCATTTGCTACATAAGCAAACTGAAGCCATGTGCTGATCTCTACAAAACCTAAGTAAACTTTTTCACTGCTGAACTGCATTTTTTTACCATATCACTGTTTATTTGAACTGTTTTTTAATTGTTGCACTTTGTTTGCTGTAGTATAGACTAGATTCAGACCCGCTGTATCTAGTTCTCTTTATATAACTCAAGAACTAAACTGGGCCATCTTTAATTGGTGAGGGTTCCCCTGCACCCTAGTGGCAGCATTATGCTGTTAGAACTCATCTGATTGATGGCTGCTGGAACAGGGCCCAGTTTTGAGCTTTTTTACTTGTTAAAATCAGTTTGCTCTCATTTGCTACATAAGTAAATCCAAGCCATCTACTATCTCTGCAAAACTTAAGTAGATTTTTTTTACTGTATATTGCACTTTTGAGCTTCATTGTTACCATATCACTGCTTATTTGAACTTTTGTTTTGTTCTGAAATTGTTGCACTTTGTTTGCTGTAGCACAGAATGGATTCAGACCTGCTAAATCTACTTCTGTTTGTATAACTTGAGCACTAAACCAGGCTATCTTTTGTTGGAGAGGGTTCCCCTGCATCCTAGTGGCAGGAGTGTGCAGTTAGAACTCATCTGACTGAGGGTTGCTGCAATAGGGCTCAGTTTTGAGCTTTTGTACTGGTTAATTTGTTTAGATCAGTTTGTGCTCGTTTGCTTACTAGCACCGCGTTTGTGCATTGCACACTATCGCACAGCAGTGGGCACCATTGGTGGTTATAGACGCAAACACTTTTGCCTGCAAATGTTCCCTCAATACTCTGCTGGTGCTCCTTCAGTGAGTTCTCATGAGTGCCACTCCCTGATAGGTGACACATTTAGCAAAACTCCTGAGGTACCAACACAGATACTACCCACTAGTCCTTCGTATTTTTTGTCCACTTCTTCTGTCCTGTACTTAACCTGTTCCTTCCTGTCCTATCCCTGTTTTCTGACCACATCAACTTACCTAGCATTATGGATGGACAATTTCCCACAGTATTTCCAACCAGTCTGGTCGACATGGGCATCCTGAGACAATGTAGCAATTGCCTCATGTACACTGACAACCCACTTCTTCTAGTCCACACAAATTTATTATGTGAGAGATGAATCTATATAAAGAACCTAGTATCCAGGCTCTCTTGCTCACCAGTCAGTCCATCTGATACTAAGCAGGTTGTCAGCAGGCACACCTCGCCTTCTGTACTTACCAAACCAACAATAGATAAACCTACATGTGCAGAGGTCCTTACAAAAAGCTTATCTAAATATCAGAGACCTTGCAAACACAAACACGCTTCACATAATATGTCCTCTGTAGAACATAGTACACATAATATATCACACATCAGTGTCTCACCAGTCAAGCCCCTAAGGCAAAAACAAATGCTTTAGTCATAGGTGACTCAGTTGTGATACACACAGATGTCCCTCTCACCAGGCTAGATAAGGAAAAGGTCATGGTCAGCTGTCTGTCAGGTGCCAGGATCTGCCACATCACACATGCACTCAAGTCTGTCAACAACAGGTACTGTTATGACTCTGTCATAGTCCATGTTGGTGTAAATGACTTGAGATGTACCTCAATGGGTTATATGAAGAGACATGACTGAGCTCTCAGATTGTGTGTCTCAGGCAGGTATGTACCTAACCTTAAGCAGCATTTTACCTTCGCCTAAGATGATACCTCAATACAAACAAAAAATGATTGACTTCAACAATTGGCTTAGTTTCTGGTGTCATTCAAAGTGGATCCAGTATCTGTCAGCCTGGGATGACATGTTCGACAGGACCTTGATTCTTTGTCAGAGATGGTTTTCATCTGTCACCCCTGGGATTTCGGTTACTGGCTAAGGCTCGTGCCTTCCCCATAGTGCCTTTTTTTGGCAATGTCACAAGAACAAAATTCCCGACGCAAAAATACGCTCTAAAAACAACTGAAGGTTATGCTACTAAATGCTAGGACTCTAAACCAGAAACTGCAGTCACTGGAAGAAGTCCTCACCCTGGAAGATGCTGACATTTGTGCAGTCACGGAGACCTGGCTTAAGGCTGCGGACAGCACCCCAGCTTTACCAGGTTAGATTTCCTTCCACACATTCAAACCACAAACTGAAGGGTGAGAACTAAAGGAGGTGGTGTATCAATATTCATTAAAGATAAATACACCACTAAATTGGTTAAACAGCACGATTTCCTTGAATTACTTCAGGTGTAATTGACTGTAGGTAAGATCCCTCTTCAGGTCACTGCCAGCTATAAGACCCTGTCCATGAATCAGGACATCCACTCAGCCTACTTGTATCTACTTGAGTTAATCAAGATACAACCAAACACCCTGGTTTTAGGTGACTTTAATTACCTGTCCATAGACTGGGTAAATTATACCTGCCAAAAAGGTTCCTGGACTTTGTTAACTCCAATGCCCTGGACCAGCTGGTTGACACTCCCACAAGAGACTTAAACTTCCTGGACCTGGTGCTCACCAACATGGGAGACTGCTGCAATGCCACCAGTGTGTGGCTATCCCTGGTTAGATCCGACCACAAATCAGTCTCGCTAGAAGTAAGTATAACACTGTCCCCCCTTAGCAACAACTGGACTAAAAAATTTCTTCAAGGCCAATTACAACCTCTTAAGTGACAGCATGAATAGCTTTGCAGCCCCTTCCCCCATTGAAGGAATAGACACCTATGCTCACTTATACACCAATGCTTTATACAAAAACCTGTACAATTGTATTGACTCTGCTGTACCTGACAGAACCAAAGCAAGATCTTCAAGGAAAAAAAAAATCTGCCTGGTGGACAACTGCCCTTAATAGGCTATACAATAGAAGATTTGCGCTGAACTTGTAGTTAATCATACTACATATATAGAACCTGTGGATATAGCAAACCTGCTGGCTGACAGGTTTGGTGAAAACTTCACTCCCCTGTCGCCACCACATATACCCCAAAGCATCCCAATCACCTGTGCCCTGCCTAGTATCTCTGAGGAGCAGGTCTTAAATGCCCTCTCCAAGGTCAAAAACACAGCCTCTATAGGACCAGACATCATCCCAGGCTGTGTTCTACATGGGTTAAAACAGGAATTAGCATCACCACTGAGAACACTTTTTAATCACAACCTAAGCACTGGCTTTGTCCCAGTAGAATGGAAAACAGCTACCATCATCCCTTTGCACAAATGGGGGTGCATCCATGGACCCCGGGAACTATAGACCCATTAGCCTGACCAGCTTTATCTGCAAGGCCATGGAACAAATCCTCATGGAACTTATTAATAAAGATATAGGAACTCTCCAAATCCTCAAACCCACCCAGTTTGGCTTTGTCAAGGAGAGATCATGCCTGTTAAACCTGGTGGAGTTCTTTGAGATAGTCACCAAAGCCCTAGGTGAGGGCAAATCTGTGTAAATGGCCTACCTAGACATAGCCAAGGCTTTTGACACAATCCCCCACTCAGGCATCATTGATAAACTCACCCAGCTGGGTAATGACTCGTATATTGTCAGGTGGGTTGCAAACGGGTTCACTGATAGAACTCATACAGTCAAAATAAGGGACTCCACCTCCTCCAGCAGACTCATAACCAGTGGTATTCCACAGTAATCGGTTCTAGGATCCCTACTTCTCTGAAGTACAGGCTAAAACTAAAGGACTGTGGCTGACAAAGTTTGCTGATGACTGCAAACTGGGAGCTATCATTAAAACCCCTAGCAATGTCAACATCCTGCAAGAAGGTGTTATGCAGACTAATGACTGGTGCCAAAGTCATGTCCTCAAACTTAATGTAAAAAAATGCATTATCATCCCCTTCAGCAAGGGTGATGTTCCTGCAAACTACCACATCAATAGCGATACCCTAAGCACACAGTTAGTGATGAGAGATCTGGACACACAGGTTGACAGCGACCTTAACTTCCATCACCATGTCTTCACAGTAGTAAGAAGGGCATTTTATATTGCTCCTCTCATAAGCAAGGGCATTGCCACCAGAAAAAAAGAGGTTATAACACCCCTGTACTCTACCCTTATAAGGGCAATACTAGAGTACAATGCTCCCCTTGGTATGTTCCTTTCCAAACACCTGCAGCATTTGGAGAGACCAGTAAGGTTGCTTAAGAAAAAAATTCAGGGTATTCAAGATCTGTCTTATATGGACAGACTAAAATCATTGTCACTTTACTCTGTGTCATACAGACTGCTTAGAGGTGAATTGTGTCTTGCATATAGAGCAATCTCTGACCCAGCTTTGATGTAAATGCTGCATATTTGCAAGTCAAAGGGCACACAAGTCACTTGGTCAAAGGACCTTAACCTGGTATGTGACATCAACAGAACTTGTTGGAGAGAGAAATTTGTCTCACAGAGGTTGCCCCAGCTTTAGAACAGACTTCCTATTCATGTTAAACAAAGACCCTGTACTTGTAGGCCATTTTAAGCCGAGCGAATTACGCCATGTGAGAATCAAACCCTGCACCTTCTGTCTAGAAGGTAAACACATTAATCATTATACAAATGCCCACTTGGACTTTTTTATATTTTACAGGACAGGTGCAGGTCTTAATGAGATTTGAACTCATGACCCCTGGCTTACTAGACCAGTGCTACAGGGCTGATAAATATTAGGAAAATCAGTGATTCATAGGCGAATGCTAGTCTAATTGCCCTTAAGGTCCATTTTAAGCCTAGCCAATAACTCAAGGTAAGAATCAAACACTGTACTTTGTATTTATGAGGTGAAGATCTTAACCATTATTCCAGACCCACCCTATTCTCTTTTACCTTCTCAAGTTACTCTTTTTCTGTTTTCTAAACCATTCAACATAACTTTTTGGTAGAGGGGTGGAAATTTGAGCAGAGAGAGATAACCCACTCGGCCACAAAAAAGAACATGAAAAACTCCAGTGAGTGATCATAAGTAAAGATTATACCCTTGAAGCTAGAAGGCACCACATTTAAATTAGTTCCCTGTTTAAAATACTAAACCTATTGCATTTCAAAAGCAAAAAAAGAAAGTCAAAATCTGAAAGAGATACTTACAAAAGGTTAACTACTTCACAAAACAGAAATGCAATATTTGTAAGTTTCCTTACAAGAAGCCACAGTACAGTTCACAATGATGTTTCCAGCAATAGATTTATAACCATACCTCTCAAATGTCCAGATTTATGCCTGATATTTTTGGTCTTTGCCTCATAAAATTTGTAGTTTTCTGGATTTTTGTGGCATATCATTGAGGAGTGAAGTCACTAAATAATGACAGGCATTTGAGTTTCAGACTTCATATCCTTCACAAAAATGCATGGTAACTGAAAACGTTTTATTCTAGCAACTTTCTAAGTTTATAACAGCAATATTTAACATTTTCCCTATTTTAGGGGCTTTGTCCCCCAATTATTTTTGGCGTTGTCCAAATTTTTTTGTGCTAACCGGTTGAAAGCCATGTTTACAAGAGTAATGGTCATATATAGTTCTAGTTACACACTATCTGAAACTTAACAACCGATCTGGCAAATATTTTCACAGACTACAGATGTCAATTTCTGCTAAACAAAATAATACACAAATCGCTACTTAAATGGAACTGTCACTTGTCCAAAGGAATGATGTTACAGTGCTAAAGGAAACATTAATGTGACTGACCCATTTTAAAACCTCTTAGCTTACAATACTGATTGGAAATTTTATAAGTAGTTCACTAAGAGGATAACCTCTCACACAAGATAACAACACATGACTTGAGGCAGGTCATCATAAGATAAGCAGGAGCCCCACCTATCAACTCTGCTCTGCTCCTCATCCCTGGCAGTTTATTAACTCCAGTCCAAGGTATTAGGCCTGCTTTACCGGATTAAACTGCCTGAAACTTCTTTGGACCAGGAAAGGTTCGAGTTCACCCTCTTCCACCTCCATGGGCTTAGGTTCCGCTTCCATTTGCTTTCAGAACCTGAACTGGGTATCGACTCAACAGACACTCAAACTCCAAACAGCCACCAACAGCTTGTTCCTTGGGCATTGCCCCCTTCTCCCTACCCCATTTACAGCTCTGAGATGTTACTTAAGTAAGACTTGCAGTAAATATTGAGCAGACTAGACTGGCCATGCATGTTTCATTTCATCTGCCATCAAACTGTTTTCATGTGGCAATTCAGAGAACTTATTAAATTTAGTCTGACAAGATCTTTGCTGACTGAGTTGATTCTTTTTAACAACACACTAGACAATTAGCTTTCAAGGATTCTTTTCATAGTAGTACTGTTGATCCAGTTTAATCAGTCAGTTCCTTTATGGATCCTCCTTTGTTCAACGGGCAACATCTTTGCCACCATCCACATGACTGGTACTAATCTCAGTTGTCAAGGCAGACAACACAGTTATGTCACTGATTCACCAAGCACCATTTTGTTCATGACATCATATAACATTTCCTTGGTGCCTTAAGCCCATCAAGTTTCCAGAATACAATCTCTATTTACATAATAATCTTCACAAATGTCTTCCTGCTTCAGTCCCTCCCACCTTCACCATCTAAGATGATACTATACCTTTTCAATCTTTTTTAAGTACTGAGCTAAAGTCTTACTTCTTCATGCCCTTGACTGAGTAACCCAGGTTCATCCTGATTTGTTTTGTATTCCTCCTGAATATTTCTGTCTGTACAATATCTTATTATCAAGGAGTGACTACTCTGGAAGGTTTCTAAGTCTTCCTTGGCATCATCTCTAACCCCAATGAACAACTTCTTTGGCTTCTCTTCCACAGCTGACTCTCCCTTTTTGCCATCCTTTTCTAAGTAACACAGTGGTGGAAGCAGGAGGATGGTGCAGATGCATGTCCCAAATTTAGATTCGGGACTTTAGCTTTGTTTGTGTAACTTGAGCACTAATCCAGACATTCTCTAAAGTATTCAATGGTATTTATTACTGCTTGGTTGTAACTTGATTAAAGTGTAGCTATCATTCAAGTCTTTTGGATTAAGCACTTGGGCTTCAGACCAGTTGTTTTACATTAGGAAGGTTTGTGGCAAGCACTGTGGTGGCAGGACAGGTAGCTTTCATCCTTCTAAGTTGGGAACTGCTGATTGAGAGCCCAGTGTCCAAGTGTATTAGTTCTGGTTTAGGCACTTGGGCTTCAGGCCAGTTATTTTACATTAAGAAGGTTCGTGGTCTGCACTCTTGTGGGAGAAGAGGCTGGACTCTGCCCTTCTGAGCTGGGAATTTTCTGGTTAAAGGTTTATAGTGCCTGAATATTTGAACTGTATCTTACTGAAATTGGTTCACCTTGTTTGCTCTAGCATAGACTAGATCCAGGCCTACTGAATCTAGCTTTGTTTATATACTTGTTGTTTGTTTGCTTGTTATTTCCTGGAAGCTAATTCACCTAATACGCAACTTCTCAGCGCTTCTGTGGATCACTAGTGATATCTGCATTGCTTACTGTACTTATTTCCTTGTTTCACTTGAAAGAAAGTTACTGTTTGTCGTTTTTGCATTTAGTTACTTGTATCACATTGCACTCAAGTTACCTGGCACTTGCTCACTAAAGCAATTATATAAGTCAGCACTAAAAATTAAAAGCACTACACCCTCACTCCCCACTGGCCCTTGTTTTCAATTAGGATTTCCCAATATTATTCTAGCATGTCCAAAGGTCAGTTGTCAATCTCCTCTCCGGTCCAGCTGGTGAATCTGGGAATCTTGAGGCAATGTTATAACTGCCTCATGTACACAGACAACCCTCTCCTCCTCCCACATAACACAAATACTAGAGATGCAGCTATTTAGCCAAACTGGAGGCTGAGCTCTCTCAACTCAGGACTGGCAAGACCAGACAGGAGGAGAAGGCAACTACACACACCACAAAACCAGCCTCACATAATGCTACCACTCCACTGAATCAAACACATAAACACACAAAGACATACTGGAGGCTCTGAGTAAAATTTACCTAAACAGCAGAGGCCTCCAAAGCAGACACCCAAACAACTGCTACCTCAAGACACCCCACAAGCAACACATAAACCACAAAAGCAGTGTGCAAAGCAGTCACAGCCCTTAAGGCCAAATACAACACCAAACATACTTGTCATAGGTGACTCCATAGTCAGACACACTGACGTCCCACTCACCAGGCTGAACAAGGAGAGGGTCACAGTAAGCTGCCTATCGGGCGCTAGAATCTGCCACATAACACAAGCACTGGGTCACTCCACAGCAAGTACAAATATGACACAGTCATTGTCCATGCTGGTGTGAATGACCTGAGACGTACCTCCCTGGACTGCATGAAAAGAGACATAGAGGAGCTCTCTGATTATGTAGCCCAGGCAGGTATGACCCTAACCCTGAGCAGTATCCTTCCTTCACCAAGAATGATGCCACAATATAGAGACAAGATGATCAGCTTTAACAATTGGCTTAATGTCTGGTGTCATTCAAAGGGGATCCAGTGTCTGTCTGCCTGGGATGACATGCTTGACAAGCCACGCGGACGGCTTGCACCTGTCACCCTGGGATTCCGGATATTGGCTAAGGCTCTTGCCACCCCATAGTGCCTTTTTAGGCAAGGCTCAAATTCTAAACCTACCACCCTAGAAAACAAAAATGGGAAGAAATTGAGGTAATGCTGCTCAATGCCAGAAGTCTAAATCTCAAAATGCACGCCCTTCTCAGTATGGAGAACATTGATGTCTGTGCTGTAACTGAAACCTGGTTCAAGGCTCCTGAGAGCACCCGGCACTATTAGGTTTTACCTCATATCATGCGTCCGCCCCAAAACCCGGACCACTCCACAAAAGGAGGGGTGTATCCATATTCATAAAGGATACTCACACCTCCAGGTTGGTGGCAACGCATGAAGCTTCGGAAACCATCCAGGTGCAACTAACAATAGGCAAAACTGCTCTACAAATTGTAGCATGCTACAGGCCACCCTCTCAAACTCAGGAACCCCACACAGCCTTCCTGAAGACACTGGAGGGTATAAATGTATCTCCAAACACCATCATATTGGGTGACTTCAACTACCCGAATATAGACTGGGAACATTACTCAAGCCCTAACTTTCTAGCCCAACGGTTCCTGGAGTTCATAAATTCAAATGCCATGGAACAGCTAGTCACTGTTCCCACGAGAGGAGAAAATATACTAGATCTCATTGTCACAAACATGGGGACAAAATGCTCCACACCGGAAGTATATCCCTCATTGGTGAGATCTGATCATAAACTAATCTCACTGGAAATCCACATCCCGCCCACCCCAAACAAAAAGACCATAGTGAAGAACTTCTCTAAAGCAAACTTCACACTACTCAAGACTGGTGTGGTATCCTTCAAGGCCCCTGAGTCAGAGGAAACCACAACCCAAGCGCCGGAAGCCCTTACAAATGCCTTCTATGAACACCTCCAGGACTGCATGGATCAGGCAATCCCAAATAAAACCAAGACTCTTTCCACAAAGGGCAAACGTCCAGTCTGGTGGACCCCAGCCATTAACAAACTTTACAATAAGAGGAGAAAGCTATTACATGATAGAACAAAATCCATAAAAGGGAAGTCACCCTGATCATTATTAGTAAAAAATACGAGCACTCATAAAATCAACTAAGACCAATTTTGAGAGAAAAATGCCCATGGATTCAAAGGACAACCAAAAGGCCTTTTACAGCTATGTTAGGAACCTGGGGGGAAACTCACAGATATGCTCAGAATTAGTCCTAAATGATACGAAAACCACTGAACCCACAGACATTGCCAACATACTGGCAGACAGGTTCAGTGCAAACTTCACCCCTCTCCCCTAAAGGAGAGATAACTATCCCAGCCAGTGTAGCCTCCCGGACATCTCAAATGTGCAGGTGAAAGCTGCTCTCTCTAAAGCTAAAAACACAGCATCAATGGGACCGGATGGTGTCCCGGCTGTGTGAGCTAAATGAGGAATTAAACCCGCACATAAGGCAGCTGTTTAATCTCAGCCTTACCACAGGATACGTGCCCAAGGAGTGGCGACGGCAACTGTGGTCCCACTCCACAAAGGTGGCACCTCTATGGACCCTGGTAATGCCCCATAAGCTTAACAAGTCTAGTCTGCAAAGCTATGGAGAGGATCATAATGGAGCTCATAAACAAAGATATAGGGGACTTGCAGACATTGGACCCGACCCAGTTTGGCTTTGTCAAGGGAAGATCATGCCTTTTGAACTTGGTCGACTTCTTGAAATAGTCACCAAGGCCATTGATGAGGAAGGCAGTCCATACAGCCTACCTTGACCTTGCAGACACAATACCCCACTCGGGTATTGTAGAAAAACTTACCAGCTTAAATGTAAACCCATATGTCACAAGATGGGTTGCAAACTGGCTTAAGGACAGAACCCACAGGGTTAGAGTTGCTGGCGCTGTGTCAGACTCCAAGCCGGTCACAAGTGGTGTCCCACAGGGCTCGGTCCTTGGCCCTATTGTTTGGCATCTACTTCTCAGAAGTACAGGCCAACATGGGAGGACTTTGGCTGACAAAGTTTGCAGATGACTGCAAACTGGGCGCCATAGTGGAAAGTGCATCGGACACGGATATCCTTCAGAAGGGACTCACGGAAACAGATAGCTGGTGCCAGAGCCATGGCCTGAAGTTAAACGCCAAACAATGTATAGTCATACCCTTCGGGAAAAACAAGGTAACCCCAAGCTACCATATAGGTGGCAATCCACTAAGCACAGAAAAGGTTATCAGGGACCTGGGGACCCAGGTTGACAGTGGCCTTTCTTTTGACACTCACATTGCTAAAGTGGTTAGAAAGACCTTCTACATTGCCCACCTGATCATGAAGGGATTCACATCCAGATCTAGTGAGGTCATTGTTCAGCTGTACTCTTCACTTATCAGACCAATGATCGAGTACAATGCCCCATTCGGGATGTATCTCACCCGACATCTGCAGCAATTGGAGAGACCCCAAAAGTTCCTCACCAAAAGGATAAAGGGACTCCAAAATCTGTCATATGCTGCCAGATTGAAGAAACTCCAGCTCTATTCAGTCGCATACCGTCTGCTCAGAGGTGACATGTGCCTGACAAACAAGGCCATGTCCAACCCGAATTAATGGACATGCTCCACCTCAAAATCCAAATCCACCAAAACCACTAGAGCAAGCGACTTAAACCTTAGCACGGATATAAATAGGACGTGCTGGAGGGATAGATTTATCACTCAGAGACTCCCTATGCTGTGGAATAAAATCCCGGTCCATGTGAGGCAGAGCACCTCGCTGACTCTGTTCAAGAGAAATCTAGACCTGTGGATGGGAGATCGTAGGTTTACCCCGGGAATCATCTCTGGGTCACTGCTGGACAGAGGCACAACAAACTAATGGGCACAGTATTTTTTCATATAAGGGGTGGCGTAAGCCACAATAATTTGGGCTAGGCTTATAAATGCCTTAGGGCAGATAGCCTAGTATAAACCTATGAACCTATGAACCTATTCAAACTCTGCCAGGTTTCTCTCCAACAAGCACCCAAGTTTCATCCGGCCAGGTGCATACGTTTTTTTTTAATTTCGAGATCTGCCACTGCAACAGTTTCACTAACCAGCTATTTTGTTATGGTGTTTTTTCTCTTTCTTCATTTTTGTCTTCTTTTTATACACGAGGTCATTTCTTGTGTCACCATCTTAGTCACACTTCTTGACATCTGCTCATATCTTTCTTCCACCAGAACCTCAACTGTATCCATTCCTTTACTAGAACCTCAACTGTATATATTCCTTTACTAGAACCTCAACTGTATCCATTCCTTTACTAGAACCTCAACTGTATCCATTCCTTTACTAGAACCTCAACTGTATCCATTCCTTTATCTACTCCTTTCCATGAAAATGAACATTTCACACTTTAATACTGGAAGACTGGAGTAAGCCAACAATATGGAACAGCTCCGCTTTTATCCACATTTAATTCCATTTCTGTAGCTAACTGTAACGCAACTTTCAATGTACAAATAATTCCTATCAGCCTTATCAAAAAAATCTCTAAACTTAACCCTACTACAATTGTAATAGATGATCTCCCGACTGAGTACCTAAAAATAGCTGCTCACACCATAGTCAAACTTGTGTTCATGCTATTTAACCATTATATTAAACAAATCATGTCCCGTCACTATGGAAAAAATCATATATCACTCATTTGCACAAAGAATGCTCATAAGTAGACCTATTCAGCTCTCTACCCAAAGCCGTTTTCTTCCCATTACCCAATGTTCTAGAAAAGTGCATCCATTATCAGGCCATAAAGTATCTAAGAGACAAAAAACATGCTGCCCAAAGATATCTAAAAGACACCACAAGGGCCAATAAATTATTGTGAATTCTCAGGCATAAATTATTATGAATTGTCAGCAGTAAGTTATTGTGAATTCTACGTGATCAATTACTGTGAATTCTAAGTGGATTGTGTGATGTCTTTTGTTTTCCCTGCAAACATTGAGCACTAAATGTGCATTTGTGGTGGTATCTAAGAGATAACCACTTCTTTTCCTCACTCAGGATCATTTTAGACATAATCATAGTCCTACCTAGATCCCACAAAAGTCAAAGAAAAAAAAGTAGAACTTGTCTCTACATTGTTCATTGACTTTTCAAAGGTTTTTAATGCAGTCTCCCATTCACTACCACTACACAATTAGCTGTCTATCCTGGTTCTAAATTAACAGCTAATATCTGGTTCAGCAGTTACCCAATCCCACGGGACCTAGTGCATACAATGGTAGTACACCCTCTTATCTTTTACTCCAGCACAAATAGGTATACTTCAGGATTCCATCTTGCGTCTTCTGCTGTTTAATATGTTTATAAAGTAATTGTATACCCCAAGAAACAAGCTACTCTTATACATCTCAAACTAAACCTTCCATAACAAAAGTTCCTTTTCTATCACACCCTCAAACAGCAGCAAAAACTGCAATCATCTCTTAAGAGTTATCACTGATGACAATTCCAGGTTTGACTTCCACAACAAATGAGTCAGCCAAAAACAGATTGTAAACTTGGTATTTAGTAGCAGGAGAAATACTTCATGAGTAAAACGGTATTACAATAGCTAATACCAACTTACTTCCCTGTCTCATATATGCATCTCCTAGCTTAATAAACATGCATTCTGCATAACTACAGAAATTAACAAAGTTACAATAAGATTGCAAGATTTGCTTCATACATATCACATATGACCCATCACTGTAATACCTTAACTAATCTGCAGTGGCCAAATCTTCATAACAGTCTTCACCATACATAGTTGCAAAAAGTGTATAAGATACTTTATTTACCTCACAAATGACCATCCTAATCAGCATCCATTAACAATATATCCCAGATAAACTAGATTGATTCTATAGAAAACAACATCAGACTTTCATTAGACCTGAAATACTATCTCACTGATAACTGTATGAGCCTACTATGTTCAGCCAATGAATAGAAATCTATGTGCCAAAAAACGTAGCCATCAGGTGAGCCAAATGCTCACTATGTAGCATCTAGAATACTAAAATCCTTTCTAATACCCATTTTCCACACAATAAATATAACTTATTCTACTATTAAAAAATATCAGTAGGAGTGCTAGCAATATAAAACAAAACTAGTATTATTTCCTACAAATAATTGCTAATGTACTTGTCTTATCAGAAGTTAAAAGCTTGCTATGTCTATAAGTGATGCTACAAATTATGAAAAAAATCATTATACATAGTATTTAATAGATGTGAAAGCTAGATAATACCCGAAATATACAAACTAACATGGCTAAAAAATGTTCTCTCCAAAATTAGGTAACACATATGTTCACTAAGTTATCCAGTTGTTATTACTTCCATATTTCTAAATTCTGAATTTGTAATTCTCTTTGAATGTGTCTATAATTTGTCTATTTTACCATTTGTTTTGATGTTTTGATGTTATTTCTTTAAATCTACCTGAAATCTGTAGAACTTTTTCCTCCTTGGACCTCTGCTGAAAAGGGGTAGAGAACCCAGTCAGATTTTGCCACTAAGCAAAATGCAAGTAAATAAATATATCCCTATTCATTTTTGGTATCAACTCACTTTACAGATATCTATCACAATGACCCAAGGGGCCATCTTGTCCAACACCTGTATTCTCTTTGAATTCTGTGCTAGAAAAACTGTTTGTGACATCCTCATTTGGGAACAGGTATCATCATAAAAGGCCTGAATTACATTTATATGTTTTGTAAACCCATTTTGTTTCATCTTCCCCTCAGCATCCTCCTTTTTACTCCATCAAAGGCTGCTTCTTGATCCATGGAGATGAAACACAATTTATGTTGAATTACAATCCCATCCTCCTCATTTATATGATAAAGATTCATAAAGGCATCTACTATTGATCTCTTTGCCATATATGTGAATTTTATATCACCAATTAGATTGAGTTCTATTTATTTATTTAGATCTTTGAAAAGGACTGAAGAAAAGACTGTTAAAGAATTATCAAGCAATCTTATAGATCTATATGAATTTAACTCATTTAGGTCTCTTTTTTATCTATAAGAACAATAATTATCCCTTTCTAGGAGTCTGAAAATAAAATATTTTGATGTTATAACAGAATTGTTCAGTCATGATATCAGTAAATTCTTTTGGTGTCTCTATGTATACCTCATTCCTTACACCATCTGCACCGATTGCATTAGATGTCTTTAATTTATGATATTTAAAAGCTTTTGTCAACCATTAGTTTTTTTTCTGTTTAGCATCACAGAAATTCTCATCATAATATTTACTCTCTTTCCATTAATAAGCCAATACCCTATTAATTTTCTTCACAAAATGTAAACAGGAGTAAAAACAATGAGCAATAGTCAGTGCAGAAAACAATTACCAAATCATACATGACAAATCTTACTGCCAAAAACCAGTAACCAAGCAAGTTTTTAACATATACCACATCTTTTTAATGAAAAGACGCACAAATTAGTTTAATACCACAAGACACATCAGGGTTTTCATCCTACTATTGGGACTTCTCCAGAAATATATTAAAACACTAGCTCTCCCATTTATAATTTCTTTTATATGACATAATTTCCTGTCAAAATATCTCAAATTAAACCATCAAACTGAGGAACCTATTATCACCCCCTTCCTGCTTATAAACAGTTAAGAGAGAATAAATACATAACAGTAATGAGACTTGACAAAGGGGGGTAGTAATTATGGGCACTGTACAATATATAGGAAAAATTATGGAATTGTTAGGCAAATACATGCCTGTGTCTAAAAATGAAATTAACACAGCACACTCAAAGATTGGTTATTATCTAAATAATCTCCTAACACAAGGTATTATTGATGTAGACACATATAATGTTCCGTATATAGAGAAAGAAACAATACCATCTATTTTTGGTATCGCCAAACTTTATAAGGATGTCCAAAATCCGACTATGAGATCTATAGTGACAGCAAGTGGGTCAAAAACCCACTCTTTGGCTGTGTTTATTGATGAAACATTGAAAAAAAATATAGGGAATGAATCCAATTCCTATTAAAGCATACATGGAATTTTTTTAAAGGAAGCTAACAAGAGCCCTTATAAAAAGAATATGATCTTTGTTACTGTAGACATAATGCATTTGTTTAAAGTTATACCCCATGATGTAAGAATCAAATGGTTCGAATAGACACTATGGGATTATAGGTCTCTGGATACTAAAGAAATTATATTAATATTAGAATTCATGGAAATAATACTAAACAATAACTTTATATATTATGAAGTGAATACTACAAACAAGTAAAGGGTGGGGCTATGGG
Organism: Protopterus annectens; assembly: GCF_019279795.1. NCBI lineage: Eukaryota > Metazoa > Chordata > Ceratodontiformes > Protopteridae > Protopterus > Protopterus annectens. Next base: position 589,501,334 of record NC_056747.1, on the reverse strand, counting down.
GGTATCTTGCATCCCTATTTACGCTAATTTAGTCTTCAAAGTTTGGGAACAAAAATGTATTTTTAATTCTCCATTTGTTTAATATTAATAAAAGAAACGAGCCAACAAGGAACAACACGCTGGTGACTCCACCTTTATCAGTAGACCAGTCACCAGTGGCATACCACAAGGATCTGTGCTGGGTTCTTTACTGTTTGGAATCTATTTCTCTGAAGTCCAGGCTAAAGTAGATGGCCTTTGGCTTACCAGGTTTGCTGATGATTGCAAATTGGGTACCATCATTGAGTCAACCAATGATGTTAACATATTACAGGAGGGGCTAACACAGACAAATGACTGGTGCCAAAATCAAGTTCTAAATCTAAATGCAAAAATGTGCATTATTATCCTCTTTGGAAAAAGCAGAATTCCCTGCTAATTAAAATATTTAGAGCATCCCTCTAAGTTCAAACCCATTGGTGCAAAATCTGGGAACACAGGTAAATAGCAATCTAAATGAAGACCACTAAGTTTCCACAGTGGTAAGGAAAATCTTCTAAGCTGTGCATTTCATAAGAAAGGGCATTGCATCCAAGTCTAAGGATGTTATAACACCACTGTACTTAACCCTCATCAGACCATTAATATAGTACAATGCTCCATTCTGCATATACCTCACCAGACATTTGCAGCAGCTGGGCAGATCACAGAGGTTTCTCACGAAGAAAATACAGGGCCTCCAAATCATGACTACGCGGATAGACTGAAAATCCTGTCACTGTCCTCTGTATCATACAGGCTTCTGAGATGGGACTTGTGCATGGCCTACAAGGCAGTGTCTGACCCTGTCCTGATAGAAATGCTGTGTCTGACCCTGTCCTGATAGAAATGCTGTACATCTGTAAGTTAAATGGCACAAGAGTCACTTGGTCTAGGGATCTTAACCTAGATTGTGACATTAACAGAACATGCTAGAAAGACAGATATTATCTCCCAGAGATTTCTGCTACTCTGGAATAAACTTCCAATTCATGTGAAGCAGAGCTCCTCACTCTCTCTATTCAAGTGCAACCTAGACAAATTGATGGGAGACTGCAAATTCACCCTGGAAGTGGCACCCATGCCCCTCATGAACAGCAGTAGTCAATGTTGATCATAGACTCACACTGCAAATTATGTCCATCTGACCAAGAACAATTGAGGCAACTTGGGATTAAACTGGCTAGACTTGTAAGGGCTCTATGGTCATTAGCCCAGTAACGTCCTATGAACTAATTTGGTCATGCTTAAACAGTTTTGTGATCCCCACCTCAGCCAACATCTCCGCAAATATATAAACTCCTCTGTCTGCTTGATCCTCTTTGTGAAAACACAAATTCTTACTTTTTTCTTTCATTCTACTTTTTCCCTTTGGCCTCTATTAATAATATTATCACATGTTCTGGAGATATCCAAAATCATCCTTTAATCTTCTTTGCCCTTTCATTATGACTTTTTAATGTTCCATCCAGACATCTCATCTGCTCTCTTTTGCTATAGCCTCAGAGTCGGCCCTCAGCCATGTCTTTTCCACAGCTCACTTTGCTTATTCTTCTTATGACCACCATCGCTTTCTACATTAGCCAGCAAGACTATAATGGCGTATGTAGTATGATAGTTTATTCCTCCTATTTGATTACTGAAATATCTTTTCCTTGACTTTTCTTAAACATTTTTGTAGGTAGCAATTTACTCATTGCACTAGTTTTACAGGCTTTACTAACTTTGCTGCCTATGGTGTTTACATTACCTATTTCCCTAAATTTAACAATAGTATTATTTGTCCCACTATAATATATTTCTCCATTTTCATTGGTCATGTTTCTAGACTACATCTTCATTATTACTTATTGTTTTGTCAGCAGTTACCACCAGGGTACTTTACAATGCCTAGACTGATATACCAGCCTATCTGCCATCAAGTAAGGCAGACTACAAAAAGAATAAAGGGTTTTCAACTGTCTTTAATTCATGCAAATTCATCTTCCCTGTCTGTTAACTTTCCTCCACATCTCACTATGTGAAGAAAACAGAATTTGTTGCAAGAATTTTTAATTCTTGCCTTATCACTTGCTTATTCAACATAACACATTTTAAAATTGAGTAAAATCATCCTAAATGTGCTTTACAAACTGAAAGTGCTCAGAGAAATGGAAAACAGCAATAATTCTTAGTTCAAGTATCATCTACTTTCACTCCCTGAGGGCCAATAAGCATGCCTACATACCAAATTATATCTTGCATGGGAGGATTATGCCTGCCATGGACATTATTACAAGAAATATTAACAGTCTGGGTACTATATCTTGTGGTAGACATAGTTATTGTAAATATGTGGCGAGAGGTTTTAATAAGATTAATAGAAAGAAATACACAATACAGGGCAATTATAGTTGTGACACAGAAGGGATAATATATGCCATGAAATGCCCTTGCAATAAATTCCATATAGGGGAAAATAAAAGGGCTTTCATAATAAGACTACAGGAACACTTGAGAGATATAAAGAAATCTAGAGTAGAGAGTTCTGTTGCAATGCATTTTAAAATTCATCACAATACTGACGTACAAGGGATACAAACCACTGTTTTAGAACAGATTTGTGGTGGACAGTTTGATGATATGAATAAGAATAGATTGTTATATAAAGAATCAATTTTTATACTGAAATATGGGTTTACCATCATAAGTTCGACTGGTGGATGGTTAAGCGAGTAAGTCGAAAGGAGTGCAGCATCCCAAAATAGTGATTGCAAATGTTGCAAGTCACACAATCCTGTCCCCTTTTTGACCCATGTTAGCACTCATTTTTGGGTGTAGAGTGGTCAGAAATGTTGATTTTGGTGTTTTTATGACATTCTGACCATTCGGCATTACGGGATTCGCTGAGAAAAGTCATACCTATGCAGAGTCAAGCAATGTGCGCTCGACCTTATGATGGTAAACTGAAATATGATAACATTGATTTTTAAAGGTCTTAATACTGAATGCAATTGGAGAGTTTTTATATAATGAATTGTTTAATTGTATAATTATTTTATGTAATTGTGTGACAATCAGTGATATTAGGTACTGTGTTCTTTTGGAAGTATGTACTCTGAAAAGGTTGAAGAGCCGAGGCACTAGAGAGATTTACTGAATAAAATGTATTCTTGGTTTCCTGGCTTTGTGGTTCTTAAATCTTGCTATACTTAAATATACTAAGACACAACTCTGATAACAGCCAAATGAAAATGAAAAAAATCTGTATTCACTACATTAGATGTTGTCTGCAATTCCCAAATATAGTAACACTTTCTATGTGGACTTAGCCTTGTAGTTTCTTAGCTCAGGGCATATGCAATGCCATAAATCTTCAACTCAAAACTAAATCCCTAACACTAACAAAATCTTTTTTGATTTGCCCACTCATTTTCTCTGAAACAACAGTCACTGGCACCAATGTATATTTGTTCCCCTTCTATAGTATATTAGGGTGGCATAGCATTCCAACACTATGATATGTATGATGTATCTTCTGGGAGTGCTTCTTGTTGTTATATTACTCACCGTTTGATAACCATTTGCTGTTTCTGTTTTTGCCAATGTAGAAAACCATGTTTTTGAGCTCAGCAATTAAAATAAATAAATAAAGTATATTTTCTTGTGCATATCTATATTCATCTGTAAGTGCTTTATTTCAAATAAGTGGTGATGAATAAACATTCAAAACAGTTCTAAAAATAGTTTTGAACCATTCTAGTATCATACATTTCCTATAGAGGGAGTATATCTTATGTATTACAACATATGTTCTGCTGTATTATTCTCAGCTATTTCTAACTGAAAGCATGGTTTTATTTTCATCTATACATGCACCCCTACATTTGTGTTTTATTTTCATCTTCATATGAGAAGAAAAGGGAGATTTATTTTTATATCAACTCTTCCCTCCTCCAAATAATTATAACGTGATGCCCTTCTACTAAACTGACCGATAATGCATAACAATGACCTAACCATACTATGTGGTCATCTCTGAACTCTAGTATGCAAACAACTTGCTGTTTATAGGTTCAAAGGTACATACGGTCATACTAGGCTAAAGACCACCAGGGTCTTTACATGACTAGGTATGCAACCCAACCCAGTTTTGTCCCCCGAGTTCTTTGGATACCTATATGGTGGAGTATGTTAGTAATGAGGTAACTAAGGGTTGTGTTTGTGTGTGTTTGTGTGTGTGTGTGTGTGTGTGTGTGTGTGTGTGTGTGTGTGTGTGTGTGTGTGTGTGTGTGTGTGTGTGCATATGTGGGATTAGTGTGTAAAGTTACTTGGAGTATAATTTAGTTACTGTTGACCTCAGTTTATTTGCAATTTTCCATCCAATGATCAAGGTTTCTTTTGAATAGGGGCAGGAATGAACTCTGCTTCATATAAATCGCAAGCTTATTCTGTAGTGCAATGATCCTTTGAGACTCATATCGGTCTCTCCATGATGTTCTATTTATGTCACAGGCAAAGTCCAGGTGGTTAGTTTTCTGATGCTGTTTGTTTTGCAGATGTGAAGAGATTCATTAGAACTGGATCTGAGGATGCCTTATATGCCAGGACTAGATCACCTCTCAGTAATCTGTAGGAGACTGAGTACAGAGACAGGGCTCTAAGGTTATCTGTGTAGGACAGGGTATTCATAAGGTTTGACTTGTATTTTCTATCATGTAACAATGCAACTAAATGACTACAAAATCTCTTAATATTAAAAAAGTTACAAAGCACAAAATGGAAGCAAGACATGTTTATTTTACAATAAAGAGAATTCTCGAGATTATGTGGAGGCAACCATCTTCTATATGAAATTCAGAATGATATATGCAAACAAAGTAAGGAAAAGAACATAAAACAATTCCCAAATATATTTAGTTTTCATGTATGTAATTAGCATAACTGCAAATGATAATTAATACACTTTCTTGGCCACTTAGTTCTTCCTGCAGAATTAAAGATTTTATTTCTTCTGAATAATCCTAATGCATATGAAGTGAATTACTAAATGTGTAACTGACAATGAATCCTTTCCTAAAACGTTTGGAATTTATTTTTTCAAATATGAACACCTTTGACGCACCCCACTATTGAAGTACTGTTTTGGAAGGAAGCTGTGCAGCCTCATTTCTTACAAATGGTGCCCCAGCTGAATACTGTGACCATTTTATAATCTGCCTGTAAATAACTTGTAAAACTAATTTAAGCAAAACAAAAGGAAAGGAAATTTGAAAATAATGAGCTCACTTATCCTGATCTGTCATTAAGGGTATTGTTTTCAAAAATGACTCAAGAGGGGAAATACTCTGACTGATAATGTCAGACACAGATATCTGGCAACTAACACAGTATAATTATGTTTAGCATGTCGTCTGTAATGAGTATAAAGTACCTGTATCACAAATCCATACGGGAGTACTAGTAGAGAAAAGCATGAAATAAATTATTTTATTATGTTTCTCCAGGAGTTTCAACAGAATGAAATGAAAATTATGATCTCATTTTTCAGATACATCTGATCTCTTTCATCTGCAGAATTTTCAATTAGGGTTATTTTTATAACTCCATTTCCGTTGCTTTCTGTGGCTGTCTAGCTCATCAGTAGTGCATAGAAACTAATCAACCACTACTTCTCCAGTGCGCAGTGCTGAGTTCCTTGAAATCCAATGAAGTAGTCACTTCTGTGTAGCAGAAGAGCTCAGTTCATATGCACATAAACAGTATGGGTCAGATACAAAATAATGGGTTCATATGGATAGAAGCTGTGCCATATGTGCTGTTGTGGTTGTACAAAAACACCTGTGTAAGTGCAATGGGACAGTGCAAACGAGGAAGAGTGGCACACAAAGGTACCAAACTGCACTACACATGATTCTGAAACAAATCAACTGGATGCAATATACATGGAGGGCAGAAGGAAAATTAACAGAGATATCTAGAAAGTATCAACATACTGAAAGCAAACTCTTGCCTTCTCTAGCAAATGTTACACATCAGATAAGTATTCTAGTTGTAAGTGATATTCTGCCATCTGCACACACTAGTGTAGCAAAACGAGAAAGATTGTAGTGTGTGTCATACAAAACTTATATCAAATATCTCTGTGACCTGCTCACAATGATAAGGTCCCAAATGAAGACACTGTTGATGAGGGCTGTCTGACAAATGTGTACTCTAGATGAACTGATACATATCCCCAGGGGAATACTACTATCTATGACGCTAAGTTATTCCTGCCATTGTGCTCACTAATGCTTGGTACATTTCAATGCCATACTGTAGGCACTGCTTATGTGTTCTAAACTGCCCCCAGAGAAATCCTTGAATATCAAATGCAGTCATGTGGGGACCACAGAGTTCGCTACAATAAGAGCTGGGAACCATGTGGTCATGAAAAGATTTTTGTCCTGGATGATTATACACACACACGCGCAATGGAATCATACATGTAACAAATGCATATGGTTAGATTTCTGGGATCATACATGACAGCCACATCTAAAGAATGTGCACATTACAACTAGTAATTGTGAATAAGCAGATTCATGATGGCTATGTACTGTGTGAATACACAGCTATCTGAAAGCATCATAGAAAGCAATGTGAAGGCAAGCGACTCACAATATCATATGCTGCTGGCTTGCAAAATATTATTTAGTACTGCATGTGACAGTTGTTACCTATCACTATTCTGGTTGATTTCATCCATCTGCAGCCTACACATCACAACAGAAGAACAGTACGATAAGACCCGTTAACAGAAAAGGTCAGTAAGAAAATACTTTTTAGACTGCTTAAATCTTCAGTTAGATCTTGGACACATCTGCAGGTAGACACCTGTATCGCCCATCGCCAAAAAAATAGCCTAGAAAGTCACTGTATATGCTGTACTGTATGTTAAGTGTAAAAGTACAAAAGACATATAGTCCGAGTGGCTGAAGCACTACCACTTCAACCCTGAGCATTGTGACCAAAATCAGGCATTACCCATTATCTTAACCAAGTAGGATAGTGTATTTATGGGACAGGCAGAATCATCTGTACAGTAAATGTTGCATGTGGGAAATAGGAAAATCAAATGCACTTGGCAGAATTAGCATAACTGACACACATTCATTGTTTCTGAGGGCAGTGTGCAGACATGATCAAGAGACAGCCTGTAATGATCTCCACAGAGAGAATGTGCAATCCTGTCAGAAGTTCCTTGTCTCACAGGAGTAGCAAGGCTGGAACTCACAGTATGTAAGAGTAAGGCTGTGGTGCAGGATGTAGAGTTAAATGCTGGAGGGTTGCTCCATTCTGGTACCCGCAGCATCACCGAAAGATGTACAGGACTAAAACCAGCACCACTGCTGACTGTATCCATGGCAATCTGGGATGCTCAAAGTGACACACCATGGAGGCAACCCTGCACATTGAATCCCTACCTGTAGGCAATAATGTGAGGCCATCTCAAGTCATAATTACTGTATGCCAGGTTTGAAAACTGGCCTGCTTGTAATAAAAACACACGGCAGCTCTAAAATGATTATGAGAACTTCATGATGGTGACAGTCTTCATTGTCACATATACCCCAAACCTGTCACTATGTTTTATCTCATCACCATCATGCATTGGGTCTACTGTGTGTCATACTTTGTAATACATCCCAGGATGCATACTAGAAACTCTTAATCCTTTGGGACAGATGCTCAGTGTACTCCAAGAGCAGAGCACACTGATCTTTGTTAGATTACATAGTCAAACTTTTTAGAAGTGTCCCTATCTGTGTCTTTGCTCACAGGCAGAACACCCTTGGTAGTTCATCATTCAGTCCCTCATGCTCATTTCATGGTGTAATATTAATATCGTATTAGCACCTCTCAAGACCTCCCTTATAGGTGCTGAATGCTGCATCCACATGTTCCACTGCAAGGTCCACTCCCTCTATAGGTGATACACCAATAGAAATCTATGTTCAGTAATGCACATGATCTACCTCTTAACTTCTTAGGACAAACATTCTGGACAAAGACAAAAGTAATGGGGTGAAAAAGACCCAGAAATAGGAAGAGATTTAAACTTAGAAAGTTGCTAGAATAACAGATATTGTATTGACCGCATTTTCCGAAGTAAATGAAGTCTGAAAATTAAATGTCTATCATTTAGTGTCTTCAGTCTTCAATTATTTTCTTGAAAAATGCAAATTCTATCAACAACATACTCAAAATATGAGGCAAAAATCTGGATGTTCTGCATAAATATGGAGTTGAGAGGTATGGGATGTGCTCTCAACAGCTGTGACACTGACACCAAGATCTGTAGCACTGGCTATATCCTGAGTGCCTGTAACTCCAACTATGAATGAACACAAAAAGTACTATCTTCTTCGCCTTTTGGTTCCTGCTGTTGGGGGTCACCACAGAGGATCAGTGGTCCACAGAATCAGTAGCAGTATAGAGTTTTACAGTGTTGAGATGCCAGTCTGGTGCCCAGCCTTCCTCAGAAGGTGCATGCGCGCGCGCGCACACACACACACACACACACACACACACACACACACACACACACACACACACACACACACACACACACACATATAGGACCAATTTAGAGTGTCCAAACCACCCTGCAGCATGTCTTGGGAATGTAGGAGGAAACCGGAGCACCAGGAGGAAACCCAAGAGAACACAGGGAGGACATGTAGACTCCACTCAGAAGGCACCCCAGCTGTGAATCCAACCAGAGAACCTTTTGCTGTGAGGTAACAATGCTAACGAGTGCACCACTGTGCTGCCTAAATACATAAACAGTACTACGTCATGACAATTAGCTGACATGCCAGTCATATTACAAGTGTTACTTTATGGCCCATTGTCAATGGGAGTGTTAAACTGCCAAAAAACATTTGCAAAGCTAGTGTCATGTTACAGTAGGAAAAATAAAATGAAGAACATCTGACAAAGCTTGTTTAAGGGTGAAAATGCGAATCTATTTGTTTTTCAGTACAGAAGTTTTGATTTCTAAACAAGTTATAATTCCCTGATTACTCTGCAGTCTCAACCGAGCTTATCTACAGTGCATCATTTTTTTCCTGATTTTTTTATGATTCTCGGCCAGCAGCTTTGTTGCTCACAAGTATCAGTTTTCTCTGTGATCTATATATATATATATATATATATATATATATATATATCTACACACATAAACACATACATACACATATATATATATATATATATATATATATATACACACACACACACACATATATATATATATGTATATATATATATATATATATATATATATATATATATATATATATATATATATATATATATATATATGTGTATGTATATATATATATATATATATATATATGTATGTATGTGTGTGTGTATATATATATATATATATATATATATATATATATATACACACACATATACATATATACACACACATATACATATATATGTGTGTGTGTGTGTGTATATATATATATATATATATATATCTATACACATACATATATATCCATCTTATTTCAGAATAAATCACTCAAATGTTAGCATCTGTTTGGTTGACATAATTTGGCCAACAGAAACAGATGATGTGTGAGACTGACAATGCCCTGGTTGGGAAATATGCCCTTTCCCCAAGGAAAGCCAAGGTTAAGCTAGAGCAGGGAGAGTCGCCAAACATCCCCATATGCAAAATCTCTTACTTTTGGATTTGTCTGCTCTTAGGTTAATCTTAGAAGCATGGGAAGCAGCTGCTAACATTCATTTTTTTTTTAATTTTTGCATCAGAGTTACATATGCTGATTTTTTGTCTGTTTGAAGTATAGTAGTACATATATACTGTATCTGTGGTTGAATACTCATGTAATTAACCACAAAATAGCCCCACCAAGACATAAAATCAAAGACCATTCTACTAAACACTGGAATGGGCTCTAACATGGGTCATTTCAAGGGGATAAGTCCTCTCCCCTGTGTTGAAATGAATCCACAATCTCCAGAATGGACTTTACCATATATTTTGCGGGGGGGGGGGGGCAAGTCCTGTCCTCAGTGTAGGCTGAACTCAGAAAATAAAAATGTGTTAAAATGGACTGTACCATTCATCAATCAATAGTTCATTTGAACATTGATTGATAAATGTTACAGTAGATATATACCATTTATCAATTGCTTTCTGTTGGCCAAATTATTTAATCTCAGTGTAAACATGTATGTATGTATATATATTAAGTCTGACATTGTACAATTGTGGGGAAAAGTGATATTTCCTAGTAGCCACTATTGTGCAGTCTTACTCAATTCCAGTACTGACAATCAACCATCATAACATTTAATGAAACCATATTTTATCCAAATTTCAGTTAAAAGACATTTTTGTCTGACAGGCATGTACATACATGCATATTTGTGTGTGTGTGTGTGCATGTGTGTCTATGTGAGTGTATATCTAGCTATCTATATCCATACATCTATATGTGCTTGTGTGTACACATGCTAGATGAGTGTCTGAGCTGTCTTATGTAGTAGTAATGTTACATAATTTTTTTTTAAAGCAAGGTGCACCATTAAGTTTAGGGGCAGAGGCAGGATTAGTGCTAGCAGGCATTGCTAAGGTTGAGATACAGCTGAAAGGTTAGTAGGGTTATCGGTAGTAAATTGTAAAAATAAATTTGTTTCTTTGTATCTGGGAGTCAGTAATTTCTGTTGTCAATATAATAAGTTGTTGAGTTTTTTTGTTTGATCATCTAACATGTTAACCATTCATTACATAGATAGCCATAATGATAGATAATATAGATATAAAAACAGGTTTATAGGAGAATGCTAGGTTAACTGCCTTGAAGGGCCATTTTAAGCCTAGCCAATGACCATAGATCAGAATCAAACCTTATGCCTTTTGTTTATGACATGAAAACTTTAACCATTATACCAAACTCACCCACCACCTAATATAAATGGTATACATGCATTTGTACAAATGACTGATGTGCGAACGTGTTGACAGCAGAACCCCAGAATGTCGAAGCCACGGATGTCGAACCCGAGAATACCGAACGCCAGCCAGGCTACTATTCCCCCCACTCGACCAATGGTAGTGCTTGTTGTGATGGTTGTGCGATCGGGACTTTCGAATTCGATGTTGCGAGTGACATTCTGAGCACTTGGGTGCACAAGATTCGACATTTAGGTTCGGCATTCCGACGGATCGACTTTCGTTCGCGCAACCAAATGAATGTAAACCAATATAAATATATAGACAGAGTAACAGAACTGCACACAGATATCCAGGATAAGCATAATTAGAAATGTTTTTTGAGCTAGTGCAGGAAAAATAATTAAATTAAGTATCTGGTAAAGGGGAAGCAGAACCTTTTGTACAGACAAAATACATGAAGCAAGGAAATAGAGACTGGTCCCTTCACTGTGAAATACTTGCAGCCCAGGTACTGAAAACTAGATGTGCACCACTACACCAGCAAATTTTTCAAGACAGGAAAACTGCAGTATGAGAGAGTTAGTTAGAGCACATGAAGCAAGATCAGCAAAGTAGCCAACAAACAGAACAATTCATTGCACTGAAAACTGAATTACTGAGTTACTGTTTGATTTTCCACTTGCTGCTACATTTTGGTTTCTGTCTGGCAATGTTGGCCCACTTTTATGTTCAGTTGAATAAAGCCCATGTTTTTTTAAGAACATAAGTGTGTTTGTTGCATGACAATTCCATATGGCAAAGGAAGAGAATTTTTTTCCTTTCCTAGAACTGGAGTCTGTGGGTCTGAGAGTTGCAGTGGAGAGGTTTAGAAACTTTAGATGCTACAGGATGACCAACTGGACCTATTATTATTGCAAACATTAGCCACCACTGCTGATGGAAATGTAGCAGAAGGTAAAATAATGGCCTAAACAGGAACTGCACCTCCACTCAAGTGTATTAATATTAAAGATGAACTGCCAGCATAGTTGGCGACATTTGAGAGTATAGCCAACTATGAGGGCTGGAATAATTCCTGCTAGGCTTAAATTTCTTACACCTTATCTGAAGGGAATGCTCACAATGCTTATATGGACATACCTTGAATAGACTGTTGTGATTTTGTTAAAATAAGGAAAAGTATACTGACGTGTGGAAGCCATCTACAGAACACAAGCCCTTTAATTTCATAAATAGACTTTCTCTAGCAGCAAAGCACTAAGATTTTCTAGCAGCAAAGCACTAAGAACACAACCAGTTAAATTAAAACATACTGTGATGTTTTGTCTAGTCACAGAAGTTAACAACAACAAGGAAACAGTGATAAAAATACTTGTGCTAGACAAGTTTAAGAACATTTTACAAGCAATCATTAAAGGAAAACTCCACCCTCTCCTACAGTTTAACTCAATCTTTAGGTTTCTCTTCTCCCTGCAATATGGTTTCATCATTGTATAGGTACCAGAAACCTGCTTGAACCTTTTAAACTTTTATTTCCTTGCACTGGAGTCAATGAAGAGAAAGCCCACCTACCTTTTTTAAGCTCAACTTCTCACATACTTTGCAGATGAATTAGTCTCCACCTGCATGGCATATCATAGACACAGTTAAATTTGTAGTTTATTGTGTCAGGTACTGCTGTCAGTCTTAGATGGGCAATTAATCCTGCTAATGTAAGGAACACAGCAGCTGATATAAAAAAGCCAAAAAGCCGTGGAACTGTTTTCCACTGAGTTATTGCAGAGAGGAGGAGAACTTAACAATCCCCTTTCTTAGCAAAACAAAGCAATTAGATCAGTCAGGGGTTTAGTGCCAAATGACAAATTTACATATGCAGCAACACCATACTGAAACTCTAAGGTTTAAATGTTGGTTATTTATGTTAAGATAACTTAATTGTAGCATCAAAGATTTCTGTGGCATCTACAGAAAAGTCAGAAAATATTTTTAATTGTAAAGTATCAATGCATTTACCATTTCCAAGCCACACCTCACACACAGCCACACACACACAATGGTCAGGTGCACTGACAGTAGCATCTGGTGACTTCAAATCAAAGGGGGACTGCAGGCGACAGTTGAATGGGTGGGGCCAACTAGAAAGGGATGGAGCTATGCTCAAAACCACAAAAACTGGGACCTTAATTAAATACGCTGCCCTGGGTGCCAAACCATCATTATGAGAGTCCAATCAAGACAAAATGAAGTGTAGAAGAAAAATATTTAAATGCATTAGCTATATGACAGCTTATTTAGTATCTAGATGGAAACAAAAAGGTTGTGGGGCATGAAAAAATAAATTACTTTTTAAATACATTACTGAATGCCAGTCAAAATGAAGTATAAAAAAACAAGCAGCACTCAACTCAAACCACTTCTCCTTGCACTGCAGTTCTAATTATATTTTATATTCAGCTTTATAAAAGTACCAAGTAACATGCTGAAAGTATCAATCTCTGTGATACTCCCAGTTGTAAAAATGTTTCTTATTCAAAAAAGATCTGCTGCCTGACAACAACTATCTACTTGTTTCATGGGCAAAACATGATCAAAGTAAAAAATGAACAGCAAACAAGAAACAAGCTCAAGATAAACTGCTTAAAGGATTACTGCACAGGTTATGGACCACACATGATAGATTGGAATTCTGTTTAGTTTATGGGCAAAGCATGCAAAGATGACTGCAAGTCTCCAACAAATGTAATGAGCTTCTGAAAATACTGTAACTCTGTCCTTTATTACAAATACTGTCAAATGCATTTCAATACCTAAGGCTTATCCATTATCTAGTTATGTAAATATTCTCTGCACGGCAACAACAAAACATTTTCAATGCTGGTGATTCTTTAACAGTATGCTTATTAAAGCTTACTTGCATCATACAATCTCAGACAAGCTTACCTGATAGTCATTAAGGCATTGCTACTTAAACACAGAGCAACAGGCACTGCAACAACATGTATTTTATGAATAATAACAAGCATAAAGCAACAGTACAAAAATATGAAAGAAAACCAGAACGTTCTGCACAATCAAGAACAGATGAAAAGCCACTGTAGTACTTGTGTCTACCTTGGATGGGGGATACTCTGCACACTTGCACTGCATAAATGCTCCTTGCCTTGCTTGGACACATCCTGAGTCACTACATGGGGAGTGGGGTGCAACAAGTATGTCACAATTTGAAATGTCTCTGGCTGATGCTGATGGCCATGACACATTTGTCATACCTCCCAACCTCAGAACAAGAAATCTGGACAAAGCCATAAACAGAAGTGGGACAAAGGCCCAAAAATAAGGACAATTTTTAATATTGCTCTTATAAACTTAAAAAGATAAGTCATGCATTAGTGTGAATTTTCTGAAGGGTATAAAATCTAAAACTCAAATGTCTGTCATTATTTTCTAACTTCAGTCTTTAATGATTTGCCACTAATTTGCCAGAAAAACAGAATTTTATCAAAAACGGACCAAAAATATAAAATAGCCACACAATACAGTTGGGAACCTGTCAAAGAAGGGACACCTTTTAATATTAGTACTGTTAAGTTGAGCAGCTGACAAAATAAGAGACTGTACATGCATTTCTGAAATAAAAGTAATCTATAACTGCTCATTACAATTATTTATTAATAGTAAACCTTCCACGTTTTCTTCCAAAATTGCCATTTTGCGGAGGGATTATTAGGGGGAGAGCAACATTTTGAGCTAAATTTGGGGACAGTTGAGATGTTTGGATATACCTAATTCTATAAAGCAATTTATTTGTGCATACCTCTCAACATTTTAACACAGGAAATCTGGACAAGGCCAAACATATTGGGGAGCATACAGACAGTACTAAAATTGCTCTTGTATAAACATAGACAATTGATAGAATAACATGTCTTCCTTTAGCATGCATTTTTCTGAAGGGTTTGAAGTCTGAAACGCAATGTATGTCATTATTTAATTACTTCATTCTTAAATGATTTGCCAGAAAACCACAAATTTTATGAGGAACAAACCAAAAATAAGAAGCAAAAATCTATTCATTCTGCAAAAATCTGGACAGTGGAGAGGTATAGTTCAGCTGGGGCTGTCTGAGTTTGCCACCCTTCCCCACTCACAAAATCATAGATGAATGGGGCCTCCCCCTGCAGCCATTCCAATGTCCCATTACTTGACTATTTCACCCTATTTACCATAAACACTCTAATGTACATACTACTTTACCTCTATGATGATTTCGATATCATTTAAAAGTTTTATTTTACATTTAATAGCACAAACACTAATAGACATCTGCTAGACAAATCAATGCAGTCTCACAATGAAAATAGGCTTAACATTAAAACTTCTCTGCCCTTGAAACTCACATTCACTGAAACAGCATTGAAACCCACATTTAAAGAAATACATCTGACCAGTGGCAGATAAAGATTAACTTTGGGCTGTTTTCAAATCATAGGCCCCTTGCACATGAAACATACATGTGTTCTTTGATACACCTTCCTGAGTGTATTAAATTATATTCCTTGTATAATATGGTATGGTTGTTAGAGGGCATTTTAAATTTATTGTTTTGAACATTTTTCCAGTAAACAATGAAACAAAATGCATGCACTAATAATGACAAAACTGCCCAATTCAGAACATTTCCATTATAAAACTTTACTCAAACTTCTGCAATCCACCGGTATAAGTAAATTTCATCTAAATAATTCCACATTAAAGAGATCTGTAACTAACAAAGAGGTTACTGCTACCAAATAACTTTGTTTCATCTACAAAGTGCCTGTTGCCCTTGAGGAATAAATTGTCCATGTTACATTAAAAAAAAAAAAAAAAAAAAATGATAAGCTAGTAATATTGCAATAGGAAATGGATATCAAACTGATAACAAGTTCATAGTTACTGGATACCTCCACCAAAGAGGACATTCTCAGGACTGCAGCATCCATGCCTTCCCTTTAAAAAAATACAGTACAGTATCAGCAATGCATCTACAAACTGTGGGAGTAGAACCCACAGCCTTCTGCACTGAAAGCAAGTACACTACCTGTTGTGCTATTAACAGTGCAAGCAGACTCAGCATAAGCATCACTAAACTTCTCTTCCCCTGAAGCTCTTTGTAAAATCCACTCAACTGTATCTCTCAATGTTGCAGCACACAAGAAATCTGGAAAAAGACAAAATTTATTGGGGGGGGGGGACAAAAGCTCAAAAACCAGGGACACATTTTTAAACATTGCTTGTATAATCTTGGAATGTTGCTAGAATAAAATGATGTGCTACCGCCATGCATTTCACTGCCAAGTTGTGAACCCAGGACCCTATGCACTACAGTCAGAGCAGCATACCACTATGCTCAATCAGCTGTTTCTTGAAATACAGGAAGAATGAAACTGAAATGGGTATCATTTAGTGAATTCAGTTGTCATCATAGCTCTCAACCTCCTAGCACAAAACACCTGGACAAAGCTAATAATGGGGAAATACAGCCCCCAAACATATTCAGTGAATTCAGTTCTCACAATAGCTCTCAACCTCTTAGCACAAAAAACTGGACAAAGCCAATAATGGGGGAATACAGCACCAAAAATAGGGACACATTTCAAATACTGATTTCATAAACTTAGAAAATTGGTAAAATAAAATGCTTTGTGTTACCTTGTACTTTCTGAAGAATATGAAGTCTGAAATTCAAATGCCTGTCATTATTTAGTGAATTAAAAATCCAGAAAACCACATATTTTATGAGAAACACAACAGAACAAAAATATGAGGCAAAAATCTGATCACTTTTCACAAGTGGTGGTGGGTAGGGAATTCAGGCTCTTGCTACCTGCACCCAAGTTACTCTGTAGCCACCAGTTATAGTTAACAGGGGCATGTTTTATACACACACACACACACACACACACACACACACACACACACGCATACCCCAAAAGCCTGAGAGTAGAGCAGAGTCCATCATTTAAAGCAAAAGTCCTGTTCCTAACTGCGTACCTGCGTAAAAGCAAAGTCCCGTTTCCCCATGCAAAAGCAACTCATTCTGAATCCATTCAAAAGTAGCAGCAGAGAAAGTCCCATTCCTAACTGCAAAAGCCAGAAAGAATCCATTCAAAAGCAGCAGCTCCTGTTTTCAGTTGTCTCGTGGAATGCCGAGCACACATGCATGCGCTGAATCCAGTCTCCAGTTCCATTCTGAGCATGCAGAGACTGCAGACCTTGCAGGCTGATTCCCTTCCAGTCTATGCAGTTGTAACCACATAGACTTCTGAGGCATCTGTAGACTGCTGCCTTCTTTCCTAATTCAGACTGGTTAAACAGCAGTCTGAATTTTAGTTCTGAGTGTATGCTCTGAGTTCCGGGACTCGTTAATTTTTTTTATTTTGGTTTTTCCTGTTTTTGTACAGCTGGGGGGGTGCAGTCCAATAACATGAAGTGCCACTGTGCACTGATACTGTTCATAAATGAGGTTTGGTGTTAAACCAATTTGTCGAGGGATATCTTCGGGGGGGATAAATATAATAGTGGGAATTAAGAGGGTGGGGATGAAAGGGTTAAATGGGAAGGAGGGATGATTTGGAGGAAATGAGGTAAGGATAGGGTAGGGAGGGGGTTTATGCAAGTGTAACTGGTAAGGAATCACATTTTGGTATGAACTTGATACTGTGAGTTTACATCCAAGATGACCTATAGGTATGGCTGGTGCAGGTAGGTCTTGGATTAACAATGGTTATAGGTATGGCTGGTGCAGGTAGGCCTTGGATTAACAATTAACAGCAAGAGGTTCTCTGGTTCAATCCTTGGCTGGGGTGTCTTCTGTTCGGAGTCTGCCTGTCCTCCCTGTGGTTGCGTGGGTTTCCTCCGAGTGCTTTGGTTTCCTCCCACATCCCAAAAACATGCTGTAGGTGGACTGTACACACTAAATTGGCCCTAGGCATGAGTGCATATGTGTGTGTGTGTGTGTGTGTGTGTGTGTGTGTGTGTGCCTTCTGTGGAAGGCTGGGTGCCAGGCTGGCAACTCGACACAGTAAAACTCCACTGCCAATCATGAGCGGACAGGTGATACACTGTGGTGACCCCTAACCGGGAAAAGCTGAAAGAAGAAGAAGAATATTATACTTTAAACAGTAGGGGTGAGGTAGGTATAGTCAGTATATGTAGCAAGGGGTGGTAGGTGCAGTTTTACACTCCTAGGTTTTTTTTTTTCCTGTTTGTAATTGTTGCTGTCAGTTTGCTGGGTTACTTCAGAAGGGTCCATGGGTTGTGTGGATTGTGGGATGCCTTTCACCTTGTGAGTTTTTAGTCATTTAAACTTTATTTGCCCTGTGAGTTTTTACTCATTTATAACTGTTTTTGATGAATTCTACTCTGAACTTTCTTCACCTTGTGAGTTTTTAATGAGTACCATCACAGGTTCTCTGTAGAGAGGCAGACTGTTAGTCTCCTTTGGGTTCAGAACGTTCTTGGAAGCACATGTTGGTGATGGTGGTAGAGTAGTGATCATAACATGGTGGTGTTAGACAGCTCTCCTCAGGTGCATGGGCTGAGCTATGCAGCCAGCAGTAGTTAGTTGCCACTCAGTAACAGTGGTGAGAGGGAGGTTTGTGAGTTTGGTGGTGCCTGCCTTAGTGTCATGGTTCAGATTTCAGTAAGTATACTTCCTAACAGTACATGCTTTCTGTTTCTGACACATTGCTGGGTAGGGAGAAGGCACTGATGCTGAAGAAGATGGGAATGCTTCATTTATAGTCAAGGGGACTTTTGCGCACAAGTCTTCTTTTCTTCGGCCACATGCTGCAGAAGGGCCAGTTTTGGTTCCCGAGTTTGTGGGGTAAGGCGGACAAGGAGGTCTCTTGGCTGTCCCTGATTTTCTGGGTCTTTTTGGACCATGATGCATTTGCATGTGTCCATATTGGCCCATCTGAGGTGTTACATTATTGGAACAAGCGTAGTGAAGTATATAAAAGAAAAAAAAAGCTATATACTACGTTGGTTGCAAACGTTGGCTATTGATTGCCATTTGCTTATTCTGGCAATGTTTCAGGTTAATAGCATAATATTGTAAGTGTCCCTGATTGTTGCTAACTCTTGCAATTTCTTTTTGATTGGTTGAGATCTGGGCAGATGTTTGTGGTATAATTTTCTGATTTTGATCTAGCTAGTTATGAGATGGTGTTTTTTTGGCATGTTGGTAGGCTGCTACTGCCTTTTGCAGGGGTGGGGGGATTGTTGGAAAGTGCTTTTTGGGCAGAGTTGTAGTAATCTTTAATGACTGATTTTGGAGGAGGAGGATGATAGACAATGAGTTTTGGGCTTCTGGCTTTTGGTAGTCATACTAGGATAAAACTTGTGGTTATGTCATCTTTCTGGGTCGGGGAAAGTAGAATTAGATGATTCTCTGGATTCTTTTGGTTTGGAAGGTACACTGTTTCTGCAAAGTGGTCAGGCGTGTGATATGTGGAGTGGTGTTCAACCTTTTCAGCAGCAGTTTTTTGGGTTTGGGTTCTGTGTTGCGCATGTTCGGTAACAGGTGGAGCTTCCCTCCTGCTGTCCTGAGGATTTTGCGGTTCAAGGGTTCTTACTTTTCAACTTATGTTTGACACGCTGACCTTCACCTTAGGGAATATAATGTTATATATGATATATAACATTGTATATGAATGCTGTAGTCAGATGGCAGTACAGAATCATTCTACACTTGGCTGCCGACCTCCTACATTAAAATGTGGAGCATATATGTTACTATATATATATATATATATATATATATATATATATATATATATATATATATATGGAGGAAGAAATTAATAGCAATATTAATGAAATGATGGTTAGTGCTGACAGGAGATTATTGTGCTGGGAGGCATTGAGTGTTGAGTGTGGAAGCTGGCTGTTGCTGGTCTGCTTCTATTGTTTTGTTTGGATTTCATAGTCTAAGAGGAAGGTGCAGAATCTCCTGTATTTTGCATCACATTCTGCCCCCTTTTCATAAAATTGCATATAGGAAGTCTTTAATGATTGGTTAACAAATGGTCAGTTTCATATTGGGTTTAATTGGCAGCCCCTTAGGTCAGGTGGAATGTGATGCTTTTGCTTGTAGTTAGTTTGATGGAATAGTGATTTGGTTCTGTTGACCACTGATATCAGCTAAGTTGTTAGCATTAAGTGTGTGACAGTTTTGCCGATGTGGGGCTTTGTGTAGCATGAACTTTGTGAACCTGGATGGGAAGCGTTCCTCGAGACAGAGTGCACTTGAGAAGCAGGGGATTTATGGGTGTAATTTCACTTAGTGGTAAATATTAAGTTTCACTGCAGGATACAGATGGCTATTACTGCTGCTTGTAGAGTAAAGCAGCACGGAGGTGTGTCACGGTTACACGTTGTAGCAGAGGACTATGTACTTTGTTTAGTTTAAGTTGGGTAAGATTGTTTGCACTGGTATACTCCTACTGTACTGCTGTACAGAAATATTCCCAGGATTGTTTGTAGCAATAAGTTAACTTGACCCATATAGTGCTGCACCGGTTTTCATACAGGAATCACAAGGTGGTTCAGGTAGTTTGTTATTTACCGTAGGATGTAGCCGACTATACTCCAGTTGTTAGTTCACTTTGTGTGCTGCATTTTAATAGGTGTCCTCCAAAGTGGTGGTGCAATTTCTGCTGTGTTAATGACAAAAGACCATTTATTGTTGCAGTATGTTCCTTTGTTGGAAGTAAGATTTGATGCAGGGTATGGCGGATAGACTCTTGGCAGTCCTCAATGATAAGAACATTTTTGGTTTATGTTTGCAGAATGTTTACAGCTTCTTTTCATTTGCAGATCAGTCTGGAGTGGTGCCGGGCATTGGAGTGATGCACAATGAGGTTGCAGATCAGCAGCAAAGATTAGGTGGATGATGAAGTCATAGGAGTTGAGCACAGTGGGGTTACAGGTGCAGGAAGCATTGAGTGGGCATCAGTCAGTGACCTGAAGGAAGTGCGCTTGAAAGGTAATGGTGCTTGTTGCAGTGGATGTCCTGGTCACTAGATTGGGGCACAGGGAGGCTTGAGTGGGTGAGTGAAAATTCAGCAACAGTCAGTGGCCTGAAGGAAGTGGATGCTAAAGGTAATTGATTCTGGTGGGAGTTGTGCACAATGAGGTTGGGGGTAATCATTATCGGCATGTCTGACTTGGTGTTGTGGGGTAGAGTGTGGGCAAGTGAGAAAGTATGTTGTGCAAGGGTAAAGCAAGGATGGGGATTTCATGGGGAGTCTGGGCCTCCCACAGGTGGGGGGAGTCATTAGTAATCTTAGGTTCATAGGAAGTTACTAGGCTAACAGGTCTAGGGCCCTTACAAACTGGCAAAGGCAGCCTTGCCAAATGCAACCCTTATTTTCAAGTGCAGCACCTGTTGCCTTTATCCAAGAAGGACATGGGTGGAACCCCTGAGGTGATTTTATGGCTTTCATCCAGTTGTTTGAATTGTTTGGAGAGGGTCAATGAGGTATTCTATTTGACAGGAAGGGGAGTTTGTTACAAAAATGGGTATCTTTTTGGGGACAAATTTGTCCTTCAAGCAGGTTTTATTAATGTTGCATACCAGCTTATGGTCTTTAGAATGAGCACCATGGGTACCATTTGACTTGTGCATTGGGATGATAGGAGGTGGGTTCGATATATGTGTCAATGGTAGGAGTAGGTTGGTTTTGATGGAGCATTTTCAGTCTGTGGGTGTTTTGAGGATATGTAAGGAACAGTATACCTCAGTGGCTATGCAGAAGTTACAAGGCTTAAGTAAGGCAAGGTTTTGGGTTTCCTTGCACATGTAGGCCATGTTTTAATTCTTTACCAGATTTTAGGGGAACACATGGGAAATAAGCTTTGAGGGGAAGGCTAAGGACAAGCAGCGTATAAAGGCAGTTCAGCCACTTTGGCTACCTGAATTGCACGTTGGCTAGTTCACTCAGTTCCTTTTGGGGGAGGGGTTATTAGTCAGTGTACTGTTTTACCAATGTGTTGTCTTTTGGCCCGTTTTGGGGGGGTTGAACTTTGAACAGAATGTTAGGGTTGTTAATTGGATTTGCATTTGATTACAAATATGATGGGAGGTGATAGGGTGGGGGCATAATATTCGGGTGTTGGTTGTGGCTTGTTGGGTAGTGCATTGCAGATTGATTATATTTCTGTTGCAGCTACCTCCTGAAAGGACTTTGATGGGAAAGATTTAATTATTTGTCAGGCTTGGGACAAGGTAAGGTGGTCCAGATGGTTAAGGAGGTTTTTGCTGAGAGTAGTATAGTTGAAAGGGTGACAAGGATATGTGAACTTACTAAATCCTGGTCAGGGGTCATTGGTTTGTAGGGTTGGGGTAGGGCATTGCTAAAGTGGTTGATTTTGGCTTGCAGAACTTTAGGACACCTGTTAATAAGGAAGGCATATGGTAGGGCATTGCAATATTGGATGCATTTGGCTGCAGTCTCTTGTGGGAAGGAGGTTGGTGGGAAAGTTTTGGTTAATTCTCTTGCTTGGGAACAAGGTATGGCATTTATTTGGTTGAGGAAGTGTTAGTTGTGAGTAGTATAGTTACACAGGTGACAAGGGTAGGTGAACTTAATCCTGGTTGGTGGTTCATTGGTTTGAAGGGTTGAGGTAGGTTTGACAGTGTGAAGATTGACATACATTGTCTATTGACAAATTAGTTTGTGTGGTAAGGGTTGGAATTGGTAAGGGAGGTTTATTGGCTCTGACCTGGGAATCATTGTAAAGTTAATATGGGCAGTTAGGTAAGTAAAGAATTTAGCTAATATATAGGTTATGCTAGGTGATGAAGTTATGGTTTGTTAATTTAGTAGCGGAGAAGAAGCAGAGGCTTCCTTTCAGTCCTTTAGGCAATCTTACTTTGACTGCTTATGAGATAGGGCTTTTGGAGGTGATGACACAGATTATGTCGGTTAGAAAGGAAAGAATACACTGAATGATGTTTGACTTGATGTCTTTTAATGGGCAGTTAAGTTGTGGGAAGTTTGGTAGGACAGAGGGGGAACAGCCTGGTCAGGCTGGTGGGTGGAGAAGAGGGGTAGGCTTACCCTCTTCTATTCTCCCTCTGGTGTTGGATGTTTATTTTAATGAGTTGGGAAAGGAAAGTGAGCAGTTGGATGCTGCTTGATAAGTTAAATAAGTGAGCAGAGGTAAGGACACTACTTATTTGGATGGATGTGTAATTCAATAAGTGGAAAATGAAGTGAGTGATGGGACACTGCTTCATAAGTAAATGAGTGGAGGTATGGACACTGCTTACTGGGTCAGGATGACCAAGGTCACACTCTCCTGATTAACATTACATGGATGTTTATGCTGTGATTAACATCAACTACACTATGTTTCAGTTGTAATAAATATTGGTTAAAAAAGTTATGTTTATAAAGGTCATCAAACGTCATTTGGTATCTTTTGGTGTGATGTGTTCATTGAAGTGGACCGGGACTAAAAGGTATTTTATGCTTTTTTCTGACATTCTTCCAGAGGGGGATGTATATCCGGTACAAGCAGTTCCATGGTAACAGATTCCCACTGACTTGAGTCAGTCCTTACATTGGTAGAGTGCATGAGCATTTTGTAGTCCACAAAGGAAATGTGGCAATTGATGGCAACAATACTAAACAGTTTAATTTACTTAAACATAAATTTACTATCTGCCCTTGCATTAATAACATTAAGAAAAGGAAATTAGAAGCATTTAACATTGTTTAAATGCAGATGCACACACATGCACACAGTCAGACATCTGCATTTAAACACAGTACTGCATCCCACATAGAGTATTCTACACGTTACATACATTTTTATACACACACACACACACATATATATATATATATATATATATATATATATATATATATATATATAGCTGTATGTGTAGATGCACATACACAGTTACACAAAATGTCCATTTTGATTTTTTACTTGAAAGGACACGAAGTACACACACACACAGGCATATAATCTAGTTCTCCATTTTACACACACACACACACACACACACACACACACACACACACACACACACACACACACACACACACACACACACACACACACACACACAGGTTTTTATACACATGCACTTTATACGCATACACATACACTATACTATTTACATGTACAATATGGGTGTATACAATTCGTTATTTACAAAAAACAAGATAGTAGAGTTAAGCATTATTAATATATACATTCTAGTAAATGCTTAATGTTTTACTTGGTCACTGTAACACATTGGATATTTGTTGCACATGCAATCTTGGTCAATGTCTTTATATCAGTATGTTTTTTTCTTTGCATTGCTAAATGCGTTTAATACTTGTTATTATTTTTGCCAGTGTAGCCCTAGTCGTGGCTAAAAAGGGTCCTGGGACTAGTTCACTCTCATGGTTACCAAAGCATAAATACATATGAAATAGAAAAAAAGAAGGGCGTACATGACAGAAACAATTAAGGAACTAGTAATGCACATTTTAATTCTGTATCATTCATGAGAGTGAAAAAAAACTTCCCACTGAAGGCAGTGGGAAGTAGCAGACAGACTTGGTTTGAAGTCCTACTACTTGTCACTTGTAAATGTACAGCAGAGATAATTTACTGCACCAAAAGTTTTCACACCTTAGAGAGTGTGGGGGAAGGCCTGAAAAGTCTTTTAGGAATACAAAAAATCCCATTACAAAACCCTGCTATTTATCTACTTTCTTTTACTGGAGGTAGCTAATAGCTATTTATAACATAGATCAAGTTCTGACAGACATAAACGAGGCTCAGTCAGGAAAACACAGAAGTAGCTCTGTTACAAATGGTGTGTTTAGATGACAGTGCTTAACAGTCCTGCCATTCTATCTTAATGGCATGAGAAAACAATATCACTTCCTTATGTCTAGCATGACTCATATAAAGAGGACTTGAAATGTGTTCTGGGAAGAAGGAATGAAAGCAAGAAAACAAGATCACATTACCAAGGCAGGCCCCATCATCTGCCATTTTCAGGAAAACACATGTAAAATTGTAAAATAAGTATTTGGAGTGATTTTGAGGCATTAAAATAGCTTGAAAATATAGATACAATGAAAAAAATAATTTTTTGAGTTCTAAGGCAGAGTTTTCCTTTAAGTGTTTGGTGGGTCAATTAGACCCACATGATTCTGAAAGCATTGTAACTTTAGTAGAAATAATATTATGCTATGAAATGTATTTAAGGAATTACCTCTCAGCCTGGAAACATCAAAAAGCTAAACAAAGGCCCTTGAAAAGTAGATACAACTGGCTAAAAATCTGTATGATGATAACATAAAATTTGCATACATAAATATGTAACCCCACTAACCCAATGGAATTATAGGATACCAACATTCAAATGCAAATCGAAGAATAGACAAAATATTAAACACAAAATATAACCAGAACAATAGTGTTTTATTTATTTTAACATTTGAACTTGTATAAAACTAAAATGCAATTTTCTTTTATAAAAATAAAATTAACTGTTGGTTATTTTAACAACAGTTTAAGTTTATAACAACAACATTTTAAATTTGCCCCTAATTTTTGGGTCTTTGCCCCCCTCCATTATTTAAGGCTTTAGCCAGATTCCTTGTGTTAGGAAGTTGAGAGGTATGCATGGCAGTTATTTAGTTTTTAAGGAGATCCAGTTAGATCCAGTTAGAATCTGGGTCATTATTACTCGAGCACTGTCTAACATGGGGGGTTGCAGATTAGATTTAGTTAGAAAAAAAGCCCCCTTCCATTTCATTACCATGATGGGTATTGAAAATGTAATGGCAGCCAGGAAAGTGGTAGAAGATATTGGGTGTATCATCTTTAACCCCAGAATTAGTGATGCCTAAAAAATTTGTGTGTTTAAAAGGGCACCTTTGTAAGAGGGACTGGCAATGCATTGCAAAGCAAGGTAGAAATCATATAAGGCAGTCAAACACTCCCCTTCAAGCAATAAGACCGACATATTTAAAATCTGTCTTTGTTAATACACCAAAAAGATGTAAAAGAATTTAACACTTACTGGTGTGTTTTCATTAACTTGCCACTTCATTTCAAAATTTCAAACTATCATAAAATTAAAGAATTACATGAGTATCAGAAATTCTTAAACTCTTAACCTACAATCAAGTAACTGTATTTCTGAACCCCAACAACTGCCGTGTCCTCAAGGACCTTGTCCACCCCTACCATGGCAGTAGATGTCTAAAATCTACAAGCAAAACCCTATCCAATGCAACCAAATCCAACAATAGTTACAGTGACTCCCTGATATCCTGCAAAATATCTAACTACTGGAACTCCATACCCCAAACAATTATCAATACCACCTACTCTTCCATTATACTACTACTACAGGAACACCTCACCAACAACTGACTCTGCTCTTGTACGTACCCAGGATGATGCATCTCCTTGTAATCTTTCACCCTTCCATACTATTCACCCCTCATGTTCAGTGCCTAACCTAACCGCTCTTTTCTATTCTAGCACTAGACTGCACAGCAGCATCTAATCTGTTTTATATCATAGCTCTGTTGATATTCATCATGCAAATCCCACCCCCCATTATACAAATGTCCACATTTCCTATTGTTGGAAAAATGTACACCAACCAGTGCTATTCATGCCCTATTCTGACCATTCATGTTTATAATGTAATCGCACAATGTACTGTCACCAATACTTGCATGTTAATATAATGTATACTACTGTTATTATTACTGTGTTAATGGAGCTTTTCTCCCCTGGCCTTGGCTGAAAATGGATCTTTTTTCAGCTCAGTCAGACTTCCCCAGTAAATAAATGTAAAATAAAATAAAATAAAGAAAGAAAGGGCCGTGGCAATGTTAAAGTCCTCTACCACTGGTTTTGGCTCATACCAACCATCCAGAGAGAAATTTGTCTCAGAAAGTGTGCAAGTTTACAATTCAAAAGCATCTTGTTAGAATTTATGTAACACATCTGCCCATTCCCATACTTGGTCCACAGTGTGTTGGAGAGTTGCCGGCACATTCGCCATTTTGGGAAAAAGTTTATAAGGAATTAAGCAAGCTAGTATCTACATTACAGTCAGTAACTTCCTGTCATCTACTACAAATTTGACAACCTACTGTGAAAGGTATTTCAGCAAGGCATTTTGAGCTATCAATGATGAGACATGGTTACTGGATGGGGAAAGGGACCTAACACAGAGTCACAGATGTCAGTCCTAAAGATCTCTTCCTGTGACCTGCTCAGGATGTGAACCCCCCCCCCCCGATCCCTTCCTACTTTTATGCAATAGTAGGTACAGTGCAGTTTTCATTCAGGAATAATTCATTTTAAAGGAATCTTTCCTCCATCTCATGGCAGAGTTTTCAAAATGTAACTGCTAGCTGCAGAAAACATTAAAGTGTTTATTTTTTTCTTCCTTCCATCTCATGTCATGTACTGCTACTAAATGAAACATTAACAGTTCATTACTAAACAAGATAATGCATCAGTGGACAAATATTAACTCCTTATACAAAAGTAAACACTTACAGTATGACTGCAAAAAAGCAAAATAAGTTGTGTACCTTTTTTTTAATGGCCGCCCACAATCACAACAATTGTATAAAAGCTGAAATGTTGTTGGCAGAGACAAAATCAGAGTTCTGTGACATATGAATACATTCATTTAATAACTCCACTTACCTGCCAAATTTAAAATGAAAAGATAAATGTTCAAATT
This sequence comes from Protopterus annectens, assembly GCF_019279795.1. Taxonomy (NCBI): domain Eukaryota; kingdom Metazoa; phylum Chordata; order Ceratodontiformes; family Protopteridae; genus Protopterus; species Protopterus annectens. The sequence goes on along the minus strand of NC_056747.1, from coordinate 589,473,570 downwards.
CCAGCTTGGCCATGCTACCTCTTTGGTGTGGCCATCCACTACACTTAATGGACTTAATTAAAGGAAGGATATGACCTTTTTGATGTAAGTGCATTTTGTATGTTTTCAGGAAAAGGACAGAGAACATTAAATGATGTTCTCGTTGGTGAATTTCAGTGTCCAAATATCACTGGATTGCCAGATGCCAAAATACCGAATGTTTTTGTTTTCTCCTCTGTCTCCCTTCTTTTCTAGGTATAACTTCATATATCTCTCAGGGTCTTACATACTTGACTGCTTGTTTGTTTTCTCACACCTGGAGTGGAAACAAACTTTTTTGAATGCTTCTTAGTCTATACGCAAGTCTTTCCCTAGAAAGTGCCTCCGGTGTTGATGGTACGCTGGCATTGCATGATGACATCAGCAGTAAATAAATGTTGTAAATAAAGAGAAAAAGCAAAATTGGGATTTAAAGGGGCCATGAGGGAATTTGTGGCACCCTATTATTTTGCCCCCAAAACAGGTAAATTCTGAGGAATTCAATATGGTTGAGAGGTGTGCTTCTGCTCTGTTTTTTAAATATATTAAATGTGGTAGTGAAGGGCATATGGCTAAAGACTGTAAGTCAGAAACTCCCATACAAGTAACTAAAGAACAGGATAGGGTGAAGAGGATATGGAATGGAGCTGAGTCATGACCTGGTTGGTTAAAATTGCTTTCAGCTGTTGTGCTACTTCAAAATGAATGAAGTGTTTGATAAAAGTTGATGGCAAGAACCTCCCAGCAGTATGTCCAAGTATATAGAAGCTCCAAATGAAACACCCCCCCCCACCAATCCCTTCAGCAGTATGTCCAACTATGAACAAGCACCAAAATGAAACACTTCCCCCACTAATCACTTCAGAGGTCTGTTGAAGTATGTACAAATAGTTCCCCACCAATCCCTTCAACAGTATGTCCAAGTATGCATAAGCACCAAAATTAAATATTTCCCCACTGATCTTTTCAGCAGTATGTCCATGTAAGTCCCAGAAGCCAAATGAAACTGTTCTACCTACTTTCTTCAGTAATCTGTCCATGTACACACAAACACTTCACTGATTTCAAATGAAACATTTCCCACAACAGTAGTCTATGTATGCCCTTCAGCAGTCTATGTATGCCCTTCAGCAGTCTATGTATGCCCTTCAGTAGTCTATGTATGCCCTTCAGCAGTCTATGTATGCCCTTCAGCAGTCTATGTATGCCCTTCAGTAGTCTATGTATGCCCTTCAGCAGTCTATGTATGCCCTTCAGTAGTCTATGTATGCCCTTCAGCAGTCTATGTATGCCCTTCAGCAGTCTATGTATGCACAAGTATGTGCCTGACAACAAATGAAACATTTTCCCCAATGATCCATTCATTAGGCTGCCCATGTATTCACAAGTACTTGCCTGACACCAAATGAAACATTCCCCCCAAATAATTCCTTCAGTAGTCTGCCCAGGTATGCACAAGCACTTCACTGACTCTAAACCAAAACATTTCTCCAACAAAATCTTCAGTAGTCCGCCCAGGTATGCCCAAGCATTTTCCTGACTCCAAATGAACCATTTGCCCCAATGACCCCTTCTGTACTGTGCCCAAATATGCACAAGCAATTCACTGACTCCAAAAAAATATTTCCCCATTGACCTCTTCATTAGTTTTCCCAGGTATGCATGAGCATGTCCCTGACAACAAATTAAATATTTCTCCCACGAGCCCTTCAGTAATTACAGTTACCACCTGTCCCATTGTCAGCGGGACACTCATGGGTTGAGCCTTGTTATCTTGTTGCCTGGACTGTCAAGCAGTAGGACTTTAAAAGTCCCATTTTCCGATATATGCTGAATTTCTGTGGAAAAGCCGAAAACACTTCTGTTTTTCCACGGCAATGTGGTTATGTTACCAACCTGGACCTGCAGGCAGAAGTATTCCCTGATAGGTCCAGGTGGTGTAAATCATGCAGAAATTGGTTGCAAGGATTGAAGGAGGTGGGGATTCCACTCAGAAGAGCACTACAAAGGTCGCAGCTGTAGAGCAATGTTGTATTAGCTCTTCTACAGCTGCTAATTTGATTAAAGGACTGAGATTTTTAGCCAGACAGCCAGCCAGCACGTAAGCAAGCCAGGCAGCCAGCTAGTAAGCAACCCAGCAAGCCAGCCAGCCAGTAAGCCAGCTAGGAAGCAAGCCAGCCAGCTAGGGAGCCTGCTAGCCTGCTCGCCAGCCAGCCAGTCCAGCAGGGCAAGTCCACAGGCAAGGGGGCAGTCATCCAGTCAGCCATTCCAACAGGAAGTAAGCCAGCTAGCCCAGCAAAGACTGTGATAGTGGTAAGTACATAGTATTTTGTGCCTCTGGTTATTTAAAATGGGAATATTGTGCTTTATTTAAATTTAAGTTTTTAATGTTTAGAGGTAAATGGGTGTGCAGTACGCAGTATGTAAATCTGTGCAGTGATAATTTTGAGATTTCCAAGTAGTAGTTTAAAATGGGAATATTGTGCTTTATTTAAATTTAAGTTTTTAATGTTTAGAGGTAAATCGGGGTGCAGTACGTAGTATTTACATCTGTGTAGTCGCTATTTTGAAATTTTCAAGTAGTAGTTTTAAAGGAATAAAAACTGTATGTGTATGTATATGTAATTATATTTTTTGTGGTTGTTGGGGTATGATTTGGAAGCGTTACTTTTTAAAGGCTGAAATGTGTGTATAGACGTTTTGTTTATTTCTGGTGGGGGGCAGTCTTAAAGATAAATGTAGTGTGATATATTTCTATTGTCATAGCTTTTTCAGGGTACTTTCTGTTTACAGACAGAAAATGTTCGAGCATAGTTTGCACTTTTTGTGTGGAAATGTGTGCAATTTAATGCTGTTTTCAAGAAGTTAGGATATACTGTTTGGGTAATTGTTCCTGTTAGTTCTTGCAAGTCAATGTGCATGTGGTATAAGTCTACCTTTTGAGGGGGAATGTTAATAGGTAACGTAGTGCATTTATTATTCTAGTAGGTACATGTTGCCAACCTTCCTGAAGCTGTTTCAAGACTGTTTTCATTTATAATTGTAGATGTGTGCATTTTATTTTTTATGCTGTCTTTAATAAGGTTAAAATGTCCTGCTTTGCTTGTAATATGAATATGGGTGTGCTGCTTTTACTTGGGCCTGTTTATTGCATGGTTGTGCTGGGTAAATTACTGTTAAAAGTTTATTTTTATTTCTCTTAATTGCTATGTTTTGAAGTAAATAGGGTCCATGGGGTCTGCCGTGCATTGTAGTTTATTTTAGCTGCTCTTACAAGAAGTACTTTTAACAGGTAAAATGTTTATGTACCTTTTTCCTTTTTTTTGTGGATGTATGTTCAGAAGTTAATGCAGTGCATTTGGGATTGTGCTAAAACATGTTATCATTTCAGGATAGTTTGCTTTTATAAATAGCAAAGTTTGTATTTTGCTTTTAGTGATGTCTTCAATAAATTTACAATGTACTGCTTTCATTGTAATCCGATTATGCCCAGTGCTGCTGTTGGGCCTGTTCATTAATAGATCATCATACTGTGTAAATTAGTGCTATACATTTATTTATTTTCTTAACTGTTGTGCTCAAAAGGTAAATCGGGTCTGTGGTGTCCGCTGTGCATCCTCATTCATTTTAGAGTGACTGTTTGGTACAGTGAAAATGTGTTTAACTTTATTTTCTTGTGGGGTGGGGGGCATGTTCTGCTCCATTGCTCAGGTCTTTCATATGCCAGTGTTTTTCAAGCCAGTTATTTCATATGCCAGTGTTTTTCAAGCAGTTCTTTCATATGCCAGTGTTTTTCAAGCCAGTTCTTTCATGTGAATCCAAAATAAGTTTATAAATTCAGTTTATAGATTCTGTTTAAGAACAAGCTTGGCTTGTTAGAAAATAAAATTTAGCTTTCAGCTCTACTAGGGCAGAAATCAATTAATAATTTGAAACATTGGTTTATTGTTTTTTAATGTATTTGAAAAATGAGACAATTGAGATGATGTATTTTTAAACTGTAAGGAAACAAAGAGAACTTGTCTGAAGAAGTGTTTTTCCTGTGGTTTGTTGAACTCATCTTTTTTTTATTTTGGTGTACAGTTCTTTCATGTGCCAGTGTTTTCAAGCCAGTTCTTTCATGTGTCACTGTTTTTCTAGCCAGTTCTTTCATATAACAGTGTTTTACTATCCAGTGTTTTTCTATCCAGTTCTTTCCTATGCTGTGGATTCAGTGTTCTGCTTGACAGAGGCACAGCAAAATGATAGGCATAGTTTTTATTCAAACTAAAGGGGCACCTATGAACCTATATGCCAGTGTTTTTCCTAGTCAGTTCTTTCAAGTGCCCGTGTCTGTATTCATACATCTAAAACCCCATTTTTGCACATGGGGTCATCAGGGACATCATTTAACTGTGGCAATCATCTAGAGCCAAGGCCAGTTCGTTTTCAGGTCTTCAGTGAATCTATATCAAAGAAGAACGCTAAACTGCTTCCTGTTTCATATGCCAATGTTTTTATGATTGTTATCAGGTGCCAGTCTTTTTCAAACCAATGATTTCATGTGCCAGTGCTTCGAGCCTGTTCTTTTATGTGCAATTGTTTATAGCCAGTTCATTTTGAGGGATGGTAGCATGTTTAGTGGTACCCTTAACTGCATCTCCTTCACCACTGCTGTGGTGATGTCATGGTAAGGCGTGTGGCCAGTGTCATATTGGCCACACCCCCCACTTTGGCCCACTTACAAGGTGGAAACCCTATCAGTAGTCTGCCCATGTATGCACAAGCATGTCCCTGATACTAAATTAAACATTTTTCCTTCTATTTGCAGCTCTATATTCTCCTGTTAAATTATTGCTTAATGATGTATGTTCAAGGCTATTTACACATTTGGTATGCAAATGAGGTCATTAGGGGTTCATCTCTCTGAATCCTAATGATAAGCAAACATGTATTGCTGCTTATCTAAGTATCAGCTGCCTCCCTATTACTTATGACTTAAGTATATTAAGTTTTTGCTATAGGGAGGTGGGTTTATAAAACGGCTTCCACGTTTACGTATTCATCTTGAAAGTTCATGATTTGCATAACTACGTGCTACTGCTGTTTGTGCATTAAAATGCAAAGCCCTCAAGTAGAAATACCGGTTACATTTTTCTTTCTTTACTCTAGTAATTTGAGTTCTTACCAAGTTATTTGTTTGTGCATAAAGCAATTTATATCACGATTCTACATTTTTATTGATAATGAAAATATGTATTAAAGTTAAATTTAATAAGAAATAAAAATGGTAGTACTGCCTACAAAGTTACACATAATATACAGGTCTTTATTTATTTGACATTTGTTAACTGGGTTAGTCCAGCTGAGCCAGAAGCCCATTTGCAGTGGAGACCCAAGGAGAAAAGCTCCATGGGGCTTTGAGGCTAAACAGCACAAGTAAGGGAATGAAGCCAGTTAAGTTTCTAGTTAGCCTTGAACAACATTTCTAAGATAAAACCATTAATTTCACTTCTGACTAGTAAACATTATACCAGGCAAACAGCAAAGGGAAATGATTCCAAAGAAGATCTTAGCAACAACTTGGTTTTGATTAAATGTTAAAATTATTAATATTAGGCTCAATAAAATGCCTAATGTAGCAGAATTACAATGCTTCGAACATGAAATTCACTAACAAAAAGCAGTTTTGTTACCTTGCTGAATTATCACAATGATATGCAAATATTTTTAACACACACACACACACACACACACACACACACACACACACACACACACCACTGTACAAAAAAAATAAAGAATTTACCAGGGTTGAAAACCAAAGTTGCAGTAATGAAGGCTTGATAAGATATTAGCTGGTTTTGCCATTAAATGAGACACATTAAACTGGCAGTGAAAAGGCATTACATGCTGTGAAAAATATCTATACTTGTGTTGAAGGCAGGAAAATTAAATTATCTGGAATCCTGCTGATTTCAAGAAGCTGTAAACATTAAAAATGCATTACAGATTTGAATTTTGAGAGAGAAGTATTTAACAGATAAATCATGCATAGAACACAGATGTTTTCAGTGAATGAATCTATCCTTCACAATGCTCATATCTGAAAATTGCATATATAGTAGAACAATTTTTAAAAGATTATTTATACATAGAGTTGTTGGTCCTAGATGGACAAAGAGACCCCACACAATGCAAAAACAAAAAAAAATGATGGAATGTAGAGGTTGAAACAAATGTTTTTGTACACACACACACACATGCACAAGCGTGCACACACACAAGCACACAGTGCACGCACATGCACACATATCACCATTCTGATTGACCTGTGCCTGTTTGGAGAGAAACAGTTGAACTGTCACAGATGCCACTGACACTAGTTCTGTTTGACTCAAAGCTTTTAGCTTGCCAGAATCCCTTCAGTTTGTTGAAAAGAAGTTTGTCTGACCTTTATACTTAACAGTTGTTTTAGTCTAAAGATTGGATAAGAATGATGTAGGATTATTTATTTATCCTTTATAGACAAGTTCTTCCTGTAAACCTGAAGTAGCCTAATGAGAACACATTGTGCTGTGTACAACAGAACCTACCTAAAATGCATGAGCCTGTCAGCTGCTCTGTAAAATACAACAGAAATGTGCCCCCTGTTGCTCCTACTATTAAGAAGGAATGGCATGAAACTCCAACCAGAATAGACTCCTGATGCAGGAAGTCTCATAGTCAAAAGTCTTGAATTAGACTGAGAAACTGGGCATTCAAGATGTCACTCCTGCTCTTTGTTTGTCAAGAAATGTAGCACTGTATAATGACAATCTGGCAGGGGTTGTTATTGTGCAATAGCATGACAATATGCTTTTTGCAATGTTCTATTTAAAAAAACAAAAACTCTTCAGTAAGAACATATGAAGGAATGCTTTGTACACCATTCTAGGCAATGTAAATAACACCAGGATGCAGCTAGCATTTGAAGCAAAATAGCAACTTTAATGGCACACAAAATGGAAGGTCGGCAAAAAGGATGCTTTATCGCTCATTGCAAACATATTAGCAACTCATCTCCAGACACAGTGCATTATTGGATACATGGTCTCTTAAAACTATACTACTATTTTTACATATCAACATTATATCTAAGTATGGAGCACCATACTTTATTATTATCTGACTTTCTAAATTACCACTGCAGTTTTAAGCACATACTTTGGAAAGTGAGTGTGACATTTTATTTTATTTTATATTAAAAAGAAATGGACGAATCATATTTAGTCATTCATTTTCTGATATCCTATTCAGAGTCACTGAAGAGTCAGAGGTTATTCCAATATACCTTGGGCATAAGGTATCATTCCTGAACAAGATTCCAATCCACTGCAGGAAAAGTGCATCTGTGCATGCACACACACGTGCAGAAGTGCAAATACAATGCACTTATGTGCACATAAACACACACGCATTTACACAGAGGCAACTTACTGACTTGTTAATTCACCTTTTGGCGTCAAATTCTTTAAACAACTGAGAGAAGCATTAAGAAAGTAAAAGAAATTAGGTATACAGGAACGTTAAAAAAAACTTGGGAGGGAGGAGTAATGACAGTAACAGTGGGCAAGTATTCCATGTTTTACTGCCAGTTAAATAAATGGGTAAAATGTTTAGAATGACCCACTTTTATTTTTGTTTTTCTTTGTTCCTACTGATATTTAATTTACTAATATATATGCTTTAAACATAACACTGAATTCCTATCATACCTCTCAAATGTCCAGATTTTCGCAGAATGTCCAGATTTTTGCCTCACATTTTTAAACTGTTCCTTGTAACATTTTTAGTTTTCTGTTTTTTTTTTTTTTTTATTTGGTAGCAAATCAGCGAGGACTGAATTCACTAAATAATGACAGGAATTTGAGTTTCAAACTCCACATCCTTCAGAAAATGCATGGTAATGCAAGATATGTTATTCTAGCACATTTTTAAGTTTATAAGAGCAATATTTAAAATTTGTCCTTGTTTTCGGGGCATTGTCCCCCCATAATTTTTGGCTTTGTCCAGAGTTTTTGTGCTAAGAGGTTGATAGCTATGAATCCTATTATTCTGGTTAGAAAATGTTCTTGGTTAAAAAGCATTTGCTTGATGCCACAGATGTTGCACAAAGCGGTTCTGACAGAGCTGCTGGCAAACAATGACGTGAAATGATACAGAATGTTTCTGTGTGTGATTCTGTCATATTACAACCCTTAAAGAGTTGGTAGAAAAAAAGGTGTCACTGTAAGCCATTGATTTCTATTACCTGAATTCCAGGAATGGATTTATTGTGTTTAGCATGGAATGGTGGAGTATCAGCGAAGTATCAGATAAAGAAACCTAGAGGGAAATTCTACAAATTCTAACAAGAAAGGCAGAGAATAATACAGGAAGAGCAGAAATGCAAAAGTGATATAGTGAGAATACCAGTATGGTGAGATCACCCAGTTGTGCAGATAAGTTTTCACAGTAGTTTGATTCTGTTAGTATGCTTTACAGTGTAGGACAACAGTTTCCCATAAGAAAGGTACTTGAATGATAAATATCTTATATCAAAGGCCCTTAAATTCAGAGGGTCTGTTCTCCTGGCTGCAGTTTGTATATTCAGTTCTTCCATCCAGTTTATATTATGAATGTTACTTGAAATGTTCTGGGATAATATAGAAACTATCAGAATTGCAGTCCTTAAGAAAATGGCACATTTACTTCCATTTATGTCTGAAAAATTTGCAGATCTGATTTATCATCTTTCACTCCTCTGGAGACAAAATAATATAATTTTATCTCAGAGGTAAAGAGTTTACAGTGTGAAACTGGTGAAGTACAGCTTGCTGACTGTGATAGCAGCTGCAGGGTACTGCCCAGGAAAGGTAAGCAAAACAAACAAACAAAAGCCCCGGGGGAGAATCAACAGATGAATATGAGGAGTACTTGCATGGCAAGGAATGAGCTCATCTGAATTAATAATGGAAACTGTTGGGAGGCAACCTGGATTGTCAGATGGCATAACAAAAATGAATACCAAGGTTTCAGACTGCTTGAAGAAGTTCTTCACAAATATAGGGGATATCAAGTACACTGTGATGGGACACTTTGACCAGTTACAGGAAATAGACAGTATCCTAGGTAACGTTTCTCATCACTTAGCTGCCCTGGAAACTTGGACAGATTTGGTAGAAAACAGATGGCTTGACAAGTCTTCCTTGCTAAAATGTTCGTTAAACGGATGGATGGATGTCTGACCAAAGATAATGAAAACAGAGTAGGCTCACCATCTTTGTGTTCCCCAAGCATCCAAGACTTGTTTTTGCCTGATATGAGACATATGCACCATAAAAGAAAGAGTGCTGACTGCATGCTGGAGACTAAGAAAAGTGGTTAAAATCAATGATTCTAGGACTTGATGGAAACATGATTCTTTTGCTGAAGCACTCAGAAAACAAGCACAGTACAGTCAGATGACTGGATTCTACAGGCAGCAGGAGGTTAGGAATGAAATAGTTTATCTCACCCATTTTAGAATCATCTTCCCAGTAGATCCTACCACAATCTAAACACAGTAAAAAGATGAATTAAAGATTCATGAAACAGATTCTTTCACTGGCTCATCAGAAATAATATCTGCAGTTAGAACTTCACTAAATGAAGTGGCAGCACAGGAAATGATGAAAAATGTTGCAGCGAGGGAGCCAACTTTGTCAGTTTTTCAAAGGAAGGTAAACACTAAAGTAGAAACAGATAAAGAGCTAGAAAGTAAGTATGGCTTAGAAAATTATCACATTAAGACAGTAACACTTTAAAAACATTACAGATAAATAATGGACAACCTCTATGAGTATTAAAATCCCTATTCCTTCGGCTATTATAAAACAAAATGGTATAGATTGTCTCGGCGATACACATATTGTTGAAAGTATTTAATCAAGTTAACGAGAAAGGGTTATTCTTTCCTTCACTGACTTATAGAAGCTGTAGTCCCTCACTATAATGTCAGCCACAGTATGTTTTTTTTTTTCACCATGGAAGACGTTTGGACTTGGTACAACTGAAGTGAACCATAGTTTCATTTGTGCAAAGGGTCGTTTGTGTGAATGGTATTTTGGGCAACCTTTGGGTTGGTTGACAAAGGTGGGGCTTGGAATTTTGCTAGGTAGTCTGTGTCTGTGTTGGGGGGTGCTAGGGTTAAGGTAAGGGTTAGGTTAGAGGAGAGATTTTGTATGCCAGTATGTGTCTTAGGATTAGAGTAAGTGTTAGATAAAGGGATAGGTTTAGAGTGTGTGTGTGTGTGTGTGTGTGTGTGTGTGTGTGTGTAACAAACTACCACCATTCACACAAATTACAGCTGAATGCATGGTAGGGTTATAGGCAGTACACTGGAAAGGAAATAATTTTCCTTTTTTGATGTACTGGTTGTTGGTATTTAGTGCTGTTGATATAATGAATTGTCATTATATTATGGTCAACGCTTTTATGCTTTTAGTTCGATCATTTAACATGTCGATCATTCATTTTATATATATATATATATATATATATATATATATATATAGATAGATATAGATATATATATATATATATATATATATATATATATATATATATATATAGTGGCACAGTGGATATCATTGTCTCTTCACAGCAAAAGGTTCACGGGTTTGATTCTTGGCTGGGATGCCTTCTGTGCAGAGTCTGCATGTCCTCACTGTATTCATGTGGGTTTCTTCCTAAATTCCAAAGACATGCAGTAGGTTATCTAGATACTGTAATTGGTCAGAAGTGTGAGTATGTGTGCAAGTGTGTGGTGCAGAAAAACTACCACAGCAGGGCTAGCCACCTGGCAGTGTGAACCTTGGCTCTAGATGACTGTCACTGTTGAAGTGACACCCCAAACCCTCATGGAGGGATGGATGGTTTTATATATATATATATATATATATATATATATATATATATATATATATATATATATATATATATGTGTGTGTGTGTGTGTGTGTGTGTGTATTTATTTATTTACATATGCACAGACATATGTGCATATATATTTATGGATTATCTACATTTCTTCAACGTTCCTTTACAGTAAATTGTGAGAAAGATGCTACAGCTGATGGAAAATCAGCTGAGTGAGATTGTGGTACTACAGGAGGTTAAGGAATTTGCCCTTTCCCCACTGAAATGCAATCTCAGAGCTGATACGTGTGTGTGTCTATATATATAAATATATAGATAGATATAGCTTTAGATATATAATTAGCAGGAGGACTTGCCCTACCACAAAAAGGATTTTTTTTTTGGCGGGGATTAATAATTTACTTAATACCCTGGTTAAATAAGAGGTACCACATCATTATAAATTTTATTTAAAGTACATAAGGGTTATTTTTTTATGACAGCTACCATGTAGGGCAGGACCAGCTGGAATGTCACACTGATGGGAAAAGGGATGTGAATTTAACATGTGTACCAATAACACTTTGTTTTACAGCACAATAAACCACTCCTTTGCCTGATAAAAAGTATATATATATTTAGAAAGTGAAACTATTACTCTATTTTTATTTTACTTGGATCGCTTGTCTGTGTACTTAATAAAAGATTTTCGACTGGAAACAGACTGCCTACCTTGCTTGGATTAATTTTGAATACTTAGTAATTCTGTACAATTATATATTTTTTATTATTTTTTTTTTTTTACTTAAGACGAGCTTAGGTTTGTTACTTCTACTACAATTGTCTGATCTGATTAATATAAAGTGATTAACTAGAGATATATGGACTGAAAATCTTCCACACAGAGAAGTTTCTTACACTGCTTTGTTTTTGGACCCACTATACTTGTTTAGTGGGTTGTTTTGAGACTTTGGGGATACCACAGAGAGTACTTGATATTATTATATTCTAACATCATATGTTTGATAATTGGAGTTTCAGTTTTATAATGTGAATGAAATGCCATAATTTCATATATATGGGCTGTGAATTGGCCCAATAAACATTGCATGGACCACTAAAAGAAAATGGTGTTAGAGATGAAAGTGCATATAGAATAGTCTAGATATTTAAATATGAGAATACTTATCTGGAAGGTTAATGAGTTTGCATGCCTAATACAGTGCAAAGGGTCTCATTACATTTAAACGGCTTAAAGTTAGCATTGCCTAACTTCAGGAGATGCATTTATTGAATAGTCAATACTTACTTTAGGAAAAGAAGATCCTTAAAATAATAGCATGCTATGCATACCCAGGGGGAGTTGTAAACAAGTGGTCACCCTGGTGAACTGCTTCTGCTAGAGTTACTAACTACTGGAAACTACACAAAGAACAGGCAAGTAAGGACTGTGATTAGGATATAAGGGACCATAGTTATATTAGTGAATGATTAGATCCTCTTCGGTGCAGAAATGTTGGATCTGGGATACTTGTTAGGGAAGTAAATAGCCATTAGTGAAGATATTTGCTTATAGGAGAGAATGGAATTTAATAACATCAAAATCACAAGTGATGAGGTGCCCCACATCCTGATCACTACTTAGAACAGATGTTTTTTAGGTAAATATCTACATAAAATGGGTAAGGAAGAGATACATAGCATGCTCATAGGAAGAAAGATGGAACAGACCTACTACTCATGTGAATATTAGTCATCAGCAAGGTATGATAGGTTTTACTGCTCAAGTGAGAATTTTTATATACTGAAATTTCTGGAGTATCTGCCCTGACTGTTATCAGGTCACTCCCCCACCTTAATGACATTGGAATTGAACAACAGAATGTATCAAATGCACTGGAAATCCAAATTAAACATAAGAATGCATCAAATGTACTGGAAAGCCAATTTATTTTTTGTAAGGGCACAGTATTTTTTAGATGTATAGACGGTTTTGTAAGGGCTCATCTAAACAGACAACAGTATATGGAGACACCCACTTGGGTTAAATGGGAAGGCTGAAAAGTAGCCATGAGAATTGATCATAATATGAGAGAATGGAGATAAAAATGTATATTCAATTTACAAGTCTTCAAAGGGGGGTATTAGAGGCAGAAAGGAAGATGGTCGGGGTGATGATTGATGAAAGGTAGTATTTGTAATGGAAAGATGAATAACAAGACTCAGCCGACAAAAATGAACAAGCTGAAATAGCACTGCATATTGCTAGTTTTGATCAGCTTTCCCAGGGCTCTTGATATCTTGTTGCAAGATTAAGGGGACATTGGAAAAAGGGAATGATGGCCAATATTAAAAGCAAAAGATGAGGAAGAATGGTCTGTGACCCAGTGGAGATCAGAGCAGTTTTCAGATAATGTTACGCCCATCTATATGAGGGCCATAGTATGGTAGGCAAAGGTAAAGAAAAAAGTCAGAAATACTTAGATATGCTTCTGTTACCCAGGGTCACACGAGCCTTAAGTGAGTATCTCAATGGAGGGGTCATGCAAGAGGAATTGGGGGGGGGGGGCATGATGAAACTAATGGCTTAAAATTAAACACTATGGCCAAACATCATTCTTCTGAAGATAAACACATCTATTACAGGTGAAATTCTACCTTTACTTCTGAAACTGGTTAGGGAGTTTCACTCTCATGGAAGAAAGCTATTATCATGGTAATCCCTAAGCATGATAGGACCATACATTAACCAACGCTACCGCAGCACCACCACCACACCCAAACTAGACAGAATGTACATATGAATCTGAAGAGAGGATGCTGGAGATGTGAAAAGCCAGTTCCAAGTGCATGGTTCTATATCATTTTAGAACATGAGATATTGGTGAAATTTCAAAATGAACTAGAATGGTTGCCGATAGAAATATGACACCGCCATGCAACCTACAACCAATACTAATGGATACATCTTATAATGAAGGTGAAAATAAAAGCAATAACCAAACACTTGAAGAGCACTGTTCTCCCAATTATCAATTTGATATTCATTTTGTGTGTTTACTGGGATAGTCCAACTGGACCTAAGCCCCCTTTTCAATGCAGGCCTGTGAAGAAAAGCTTCACACAAGATACATACATTAATTTTACAAAAAAAGTTACAGTAAGAAAGAAAAGAAACAGTGCTAACAGGTATCAGGAAGTATAACAAAAACAAAAACGGTGCTATCAGCTGTTATGTCTTCAGTGTTTTTACTCGCAAGTTAGCATATGTTTATATAGATTTGTATGAATAGGAATGTACAAAATATTCTCAACAGTTGAGAGTGTTATGGCATTATGATTGTCCTCTTTGCAAGAAGATGCAGATGAAAGAGGGAACATCTTGCAGAAGCATGCTGGTACACATCATCTTGTGGCCTCATTCCCCTTGTATTCCTACCCATGTGCTTGTTGAACTGGCTTAGCTGAGAGAAACAGTTGTATTTTGGTATAATCATTTGGTGTGTTCAATATGGGAATAAAGGTTAAACCCCTGGGTTTATTTGGTAACATCAGCTATCTGAGGGTGTTTTGTGTACACCACTTGGGTACCAAAGGGGGGGCCTGCAGAGGTAAGGTTACACCATCTGGCTCCCATTGTAAGTGTGAGGTAATGAGCTGATGTTTGCTAAGTTTGAATTATAGCTCATAAAGATATAAAACAATATGTCTGCTATTTATCTATTTATCTCTGATAATAAACTGGTTGCAAAAGTTATGATGTGTGCTTATTGACTCAAGTCAGGGGGAAGATGCAGCAGGGGTCATTTATGTGGTAAAATATAGCATGCAGTGGGGAATGCCATTTTATTTTTGTTATCAAATTATCAGAATGCCTGGCTTGCTTATCACTTTCAAAACAGCAACCCTCTTAATCAAAATGTAGCAAATGAAGAAACAAACCAAGGCTGATTGGTGATTGCCTAGTCAGTAAGCACACACAGATAAATAGCCATATCAAATATCTTATGTTACAGTACAATAATAAAGTCATAATATCATATATCCCATGCTGAAGTGCAGCATATAGTACCACAGAATAGCCAAATGTTTCACTTTACGGAACTACCGGCAGGCATCAAAATATGCAACGATTTCAAATTTGATTTTCACATATGCTGTCTGTCTACTTTGAAATCACTATGGGAAGGAAGTACACATCGTAGCTATTGCAGAAAGAGTGAATAAAGTGGAATAATAAAGTTAAGACTAGTCACATATTGAGGCTCAGTAATTACGTTACAGAAAAAAACTTAAGTAAGCAATACTTACATGTAATTTTGTATTAACATAATTTATTTATTTGTTAATCAGGGGAGTCATCTGAGATTAAGTTCATGAGCAAAATGGACATAATTACATGGTTAAATGGCTTGCTCAGGATTTCACAGCTAGTTCACACAAAATGAATGAATCATACACATGACTATAGGACAATGTTTGCTAGCAATTCACAACCTTGACTCTGCTTGAAATTGTCAATCAAACCATTTAAACTAAATATATGAGTGTTAAAGCATGTTAAACCAACAGCGTATGAAGCTACTTAAGATATGTCTGCAGCATGGTCTGCATGAGTTGTCAGGGGCCAGTATCATTATGTATGGCCAGCAGTGTGGCATTTGCAACAAATATTTTGTACATATAACCCTGCACCAACACAATGAACAAACCAAACAGTCAGTGCAACCAGTTTATTGAATTCTCAAAATAAATCCATTGCGAATCATAGTGTAATACTGCATCAACATATTAAAATAACTGCATATACAATTTTACATTTAAGGCAGTATTGAACTGCACACCACTCTATTAATAGAACAGCATCATTACCACAACTGTCCAAAGTTACAACCATGCCAACAAGGATAGCATGCCACTGCCCTCTCCAATCTGTAACCTAAATACACCAAAGAAAAAGGGGAATAGAAACATCCCAATAAGCAAAGACTCCTCTAAGACTGTCCACTTTCCTTTGACACACACCACTACCCATTGCCTGCTCCCAAAACTACTCATCATATTTCCCCCATCGCTCTTCTAAAACAACTTCCTTCTCTCACTTCCCCCTAACCTTTCCCCCTCAATCTACTTAACGCATCTTCTTTCTTTCACTTTGCTCCCTACCCAGTCAGACATATATGTACAGATACGTCTGCTTGACAGACTCAGTTTGTATAAATACTCCTGCCCTGTATGACCAGTTAATTGAACTCTCAAAATCAAACAGTAGTCAAACATAGCATACAATGGCACCACCATATCAAAATAACTGCATATACAATTTTACATTTAAGGAAGTGTTGAACCACTTGTCACTTTATTAACAGAGTGGCAGTATTACCACAGCTGCCCAAAACTCCAACCATACCTACCATAGCAGTGTGCCACTGCCCATGCAAACTGTGACCTGATCAAATCCACCAAAGAAAATAGGAATAGGGTGGTCCCTACTAACACAGACTCCTCTAACACTGTCCACCAGCCTGCTCTTTATGGGCTGTTTCCCCTTTCTAATTTGAAGAACCCATCTAAATATTTAAGCTAAATGTCTTTCACAAACATGGGAATATTTGCATTGAATAAACCTATGATAACACCACTCAGATGAACACCTTCTGCTCTAAACTATACCTGGTCTCTATCAGCTAATTCACAATAAGGCAACACACATATATCCAGTGATGCAACAGCCCTTGCTACCCTATGATTTATGAAACATCTGGCTAACTCTAAACCTGTAAAACATGTAGCCTGCCTTCAAATTAACCTAGCTATTACCTCCAACCAGATAAAACCTTAAGAAGCCTCTGTTTTAAAACCATCAAATCTTGAGCAATTTGTACTAATAGTCTTTATTACACAAAACACAATTCATCCCCCTCCCCCCAAGTGCAGGAGTACTAAATTCACATCAGCCACCTTTATCTGCAAAGCATCTCGCCAACCAATAGATGTCATCACATCTCTCTAAAACCAAGACAAATCATTTTCCATTTCAATGGATCAGTTCCTAATATACTACCATGAAGTCTGGTTGTTACACATTTTGCCACCCAGAAAACTAAGGAATGCTCAAAAATAAGAATCTTCCCATGGCCTGAAAATCAATTAAGATTAAATCAACTACAATTCAAACCTAGAATTATCTCATATAGGATAAAAATGCATCTGTAACCCACCTCCCAGCTCTCTTTATCATTTATATTGGACTATCCTCTGCCACCAAATCTGATGCCCTTCCTGGTTGAAAAGAGTGAGATGAAAAATTATTCACCCTAACCCCTTGGCTTAACAATGCCTTTCTCACTATACTAACAAACTGCCCTATGGACACTACCTTCCTACTGAAATCCTGAGTAAACAACTGATCCACATCTGGCTTAACCACATGCAACCACAATGCACCTCCAGTAACCATACACAACAACTTTTCCACACTGCCATGAACATCACATGTTCACCCTGCCCACAGCTGACTTGGTAATATAGTTATCACTCTAATACAAACTACCCAACAATTTGCTAGCTCAAAATGCTCCATATACAAGACCACCACCAAGGTAGACTACAAAACATACTCTCTGTAACTGGTAATGACTATCAGCAAACCGGGCAATACCCTCAATAAAAACCTACCTAAAGGAAGTCCCATATCAAAACTAGCCTCTTTCACTCTTTCCCAACATTTCAGCATATGCAATACTCTCCAATGCTTAGTAACATTTAATTCAAACAGTCGCCCCATTGCACTAAGAGCTGCCATGGATACTCTAACTGTACGCACCACTTCACCAAACTCCTGTGAATTAAATACTTACACACTATCAAACACCAATTCCTCTGCTCAACAGCAAACTATTACATGAATGATACAACAGATGAAAAATACAAATTTGCACTTTTCTTACAGCCCTGGACCAAGACTGAGTCACTAACCATCCTGCTATAGCCTGACAATTTTCTACACTGCCTCTGCCACTGCCACTGTTTCTTGTCCAAATTTGGTGACATCAACTGAAACTTGTTGAACTAAAAATGAGACTACCAGCTATCTTATTTTGTCTACCTGGTATTTACTTAGCCGAAAATGTCAAACTGATTCTTAAGGTGAGCAGAACTAACTTATTCAAAACAAACTGCACAAATTCAGTCTAGTTGTCTTCCTTGACAAAATCTGTACCTCTTCCTCATTCTCAGAATGACAAACATTTTTTTTTTGCTTTTCCAATCTTCCTGCTACACTACCACTGCCATCCAAATGGGCAACAGTCCTAAAAAAACAACATGTTTTTCTTTCAGTCCTCCGGCCAACTACGGGGATATTTCAAGGCAAACCAGTGCTTTGAAAAATTGCAGCCATGCCTAGGCTCCCAGTTGAATTTGGTACAACTGTACCTCCTCTGATGAAATCTAATCCTGCCAAAATCATATCCCATTAAAATCCTGAAAAAACATTAGCCAGTAGAAATATCCTGTTTCACCAACCTAGGTACACGCATTCAGTGATAATTGACCCTTATCCTTCTAAGCGAGTTGGCTAAAGAATTGTTGAGCATTCTACCAACTATCCTGCATGCAAAATTCAATAGTCCCAACAAGTGCATTATCTCCTTAACCATCAGCTTTTCCTTCCTTTGCAACCAAGTAAAATGTTCTCTCAACTTGTTAACTTTTTCTGCTGGCAAACAAAGTAAACCCAGTGCCGCATCGGCTTCTAAATCTAGAAATTTAAACCTTTGTTCAGTTCCTCCACTTTGTTGTCCATCAACATCACTCCTAACTCTTGATGCAACTCAATAAACTTCTACATGGCTTCACCTGTTGCCTTTTCACCTCACCCACCATTAAAAAAAAATCATCTGAATAATGAACTTCCCTATTCATTGGAGACCTCTGTTGCCATATTCAATGCAACACTGTAGTAAATTTTTCAAATGTACTGCACACCCCTTAAGCATTGCTTTATCAAAATAAAACTTGCCTGCCCAATCATATTCCTAGCCAAGACCAATCAGACTCACAGATATGTAACTTAACTAACCACAGATCCAGAAGCTTTAGAATCCCGCCTGTCAATATGATCACTGACAGATCCACCCTCTGGAAAAAAATAGATGGTGAATTAAACAAAAACATAACCTTTGTTTTCTTGGGCAGCAGGTCTAAAGGTGAAATGCGAGAACTTGCAAATGACGGGACCAAAATCAGACTTAAAACTCTGCGTGCTTCCAATCCCTTGTACAGCAATGCAATGCTCACATCCTCTCTAAATGACTTTAAATTCCATGAATTCCTTTCACTACTTGCCAGGCCTTAACCTAAAACCAAATGTAAATCCTAACACTAGCTCTCTGGCCCCTAAGTGATTGGGATTACCAGCCAATATTGCACTTAAAGCTTTTACATTAATTGGGGAATATGACACCTTCCAGGCAATCTCATAATGGACAAATGACCTCTTGTTTCTTCAATATTCCCCTACCCTGACATTACCTAATTTTGTCATCCCTGGCCTATCACTATCCTGTTGGCCTGAAGCACCTAAACTATTGTTGTGCCAACATAACCATGAAGGACCCCCACAAGCTTATTTCCACATAAGAGCTGAGCTTCTCTAATTATAAGAAAGTAAGCCAGCAAAGGTAAACCTTGTAAGGTCTACATCTCTGGAAAGACACTCATAATATACCCAAAATCTAAGACACAATTATCCCCAAGTTCTAGCCATATACTTCCCTAGCCTTGTATTCTCCAACACTGTTAGAACCACTGCAAAGTCCTTTTTTTCCCCTTGGAATTCTGAATCCGCTAACTTCTGAGCTACATTTGCATCAATCAGTTGAAAAACATCCACATATTCCCTCTGCCAAGGGGATATATGGTGTCAGAAACAAACCTGACCACTTTTCCAAGAAAGCCATATTCCAGAAAGACTCCAGTGACAACCATTGTGACAGTGTAGCTCCTAACCCAAACACTTGATCTAAACTTTTGCACACTCTTAAATACTGACAGCCTTTTATTATCTCCTTTTTCACTTGCTCACCTAACTGCTTGACTCTCCTGAAACTAACAACTCCTGAAACCAAAGCCTGTCACTTGAACTCGGCTGTTGCAAAAATCCTGGCAACTGTGCCTGTGAAGTTACACCTAAGTCCGGTATCTATTACTACAAATAAATTACTGTAGGTGTCTATGGCACATTGCTGCTGCTACAGCCACCTCTTTTTCTTTTGTTTACCCTCTCATCCTCTTATCCTGACCATCTCTTGCACCTCTTCTCCTCCTTTGTGTGCCCTCTCATTGGCACTTCTTGCCCGCTTTTGTGTGCCCCCTCATCCTTACCCTCTTTGGCACCTCATCTCTTACCCTCCTTTCCCTCTGTCTGCTTTTTGCTTTCATCTTTCTTTGGGCTCTCCACTCCTAATCAGTCTCAGGTTGGTTCTCCATTTGAGCTGGTGCTGGGAAATCTGAAGCTGTTACCTCCTAGAATAAGGCCTCTGCCTGTCCTATGATGCTCTCCCAAAGATCCTTCAGGACATTGACATACACCATCCTGAAGCTACGGAAAACATTACATTATTAATCATCATCACAGCAAGGAAGAAAATATTATTTTACCATTCCTCATGTAGCCTGTAACTAAAAGAAAACTTTACATTATTATGCCCTGCCACAACACACTAGAAATATATATTATACAATCATTGGCCATTAACATTCAAAAACGAGCATGCTGATTGGTCAGCCCAACCCGTGTGCCCGTTGTAAATCAAGCATATACCAATGGAAAAAAGTCTGGCTGCCTGGACTTTTTTCCCATTACTATATGGTATAACTTTTGAAGTTTTCCTCACAATAAAAAATAATAAAATTAGAAATCCAAACAGTCTGGACATATGAGAGAGTACAGAGAAAATAGTTGGAAAATCAGATACGTTATTCAAGACTAAAGAAACATTCCTGATTGTCCTTGCATTTTCTCCATCCTGTCTCTCTCGTACCTGCATAGTGTCTGAATTTCAACCTTTTTAAAAAAGGAGCAATGGAGATCTTCCTTTCCAAAGCACTGATGTACTGCATAAACATAGCAACATAAATGAAAAGCAGAAGAATATCCAACTGAAGTGGAAGAACATCAGGGAGCCATCTTACAAAGACATTATTTAAGAAAAGTAATTTTTTTCTTAAATAATGTCGTTGCATAATAACAATAACCGACTCTGTGGTGTGGTATATTGAAGATTTACCCACAGTTGGCTTTGTTTAATCACTCGGGCTTCACGAGCAACCATGGGTAAATCTTCAATATACCACACCTGTGTCATTGGTTATTGCTACATTAATCCACCACTCTAATGTTACTTCACCATCTAGCCTAACTAAACATCTACAACCTATGCCTGGTAAAGACTCACACACACACACACACACACCATTGGGTTGCCAACACCTGGAACCCAACACTACCCATGTGAAACACCTGCTTCCTGAACATCACTAACCAGCCTGCCAAAACATCTTATCACTCTTCCTACCAACCACCCAGTGCCAAGAAAAAACACCTAATCTGGGTTGCTATTCTGCAAACGTACCTCTCAAACTCTCAGCGTGACGATTGCAGCACTGCAAAAATGAGGAAGGATAACAGCTTAAACCCAAAAAACTCCCAAATACTGCACTCATAAATTTCAAAGCTGCAGGTCTAAAAGATGCAAGGACATGATGGATCATGTGCATTATATATAAAATTCGAAACACAAATGCTTATTATCATTAAATAGACTCAAACCTCAGTAATTTGACAAAATATGCAATTTTTATGAAGAAAAGACAACAATATGCAGGCTGAGAAACTGGAGAGTTGAGGACAGCAAGATGCAGTGCCCCATCATGTCCATGTTAATGAACTATCTCAGCCACCAACTATCATTTAACACCTCAGAAGAACCTCCACATGTGCCACCCTTCTACCTGCTGCATGCACACCTACCATTACCTAATCCCTCAAAAATTACATAATAAACTTGCCTCATTTAACAACTTAGTCTGACCACTTACCACAATCAAAATGACTCCCCCTCTCCTCAGTGTTGTGTACCACTGTTTAATTATAGTCTTCGTGTATCTTTACATTTTATAAAATGTTAAAATGCTACCCTCCCCAAAATCAACATCACCATGCCTGGCCAATCACAACGTCCTTTCATGTTGCTATAGCACACATGTTTCCTTAACTGGACAACTAAACCTTTCATTGTAATAGGAAATCCTGTAGCTCTATTCAAACCAGAAAAGCACCTCTACTCCAACAAGAAACAGCCAAAGATAAGCTCTGACCATGTTTGTTGTGCTTTTTTTTTTTGGTTGTCTGTTTAAATGAACTTAACCCACCTATTTAACTATACTGTGATCATTCCTATAAGAACTTGAACTCTACTATTCCCCACTCAACTTGATAAATCATCCTACAGCATCCACCACAGCATGAAGGCACATGGTGCTCAAATCAATATAGCACTCTACTACAAATTACTACATTTTAAACCCTAGCCCAAAGCACCAAAGGAAACTGAAAACATTAAGAAATAGTATAATGAAAATTCACTACCTAAATGCAACTGCCTCAACCATTCCCCACCTAAACAAACTAATCCCCAATAACTATACTAACCCAATTCTACTAATCTAATGTAAAGCTGTCAATATATCTGTCATCTGAATATGAAAGCCTACACCACATACTTGCATTGCTGTTGCAAATAATATAACTGGTCTACCAAACTCTGGGCATAGTCAAATGGAAATGATTTATTTCAAACACCTACACCAAAGAGACCACCTACTCTCAAACTGCTCATTATATAGCCCCCCACCCTACTTCTAAAACAGCTTCTTCAACCTCCTTATCTCACTTCCGTGTAACCTCTCCCTTGATCTTTTTTCTTTCACTTTGCTCCCTACCCAGCTCCTGCCTACATAATACCAAGCAGGCATACATGTACAAATATGTCTGCTCTGCAAATTCAGTTTCTATGATACAAGGCAAAAAAACACATTGCAGCTGTAACTGAGAAGGGAGAGCGAAAGAATATGATGTGTTTAGATTCACCTAGGGCAAGACACTTGCCATATTAACAGATTCAATACATGTTATTACAGTCAGCAACCCAGAATGGAAGGCTTGAATAATATGTCATCTTTTAAATATAAATGATAGGTGTTTGCTTTGCAACTTTATGAGATGGACATAAGTTAAATGGTATCTATATCTGTATATAAAGTACCTGTGTCGGATATATTGGATGCATTAATGGGATACATTGATATGTTATACATCCTCAGAAATCTAGTTGTTTACATTTTCACACAAAGGGAAAATTCATTAAACTATGAATTAGAAGCTTAATGATAAACTTGTAAACGCAATTTAAACTCCTGGGCAGTAGGGTCAAGAATTCTTTGCATCAGTCTTCAAAAGATTATTTTTAACTCGGAAACAAAACAGTTGTTTTTTTTACTGTTGTAATCTTTTATTCAAATATATTGAGGCACAACACTTTCTTTCAAAGAGAAATAGACAGTTTTTGAATTGCTGAGTTCACAGCAGTAGGGCTTTAGATTGTTGGACTTTGATCATGCCTTTTTTCTGGCTAAATATAGAGGTAGTGCAATAAAAGCATGTTTTTGTTCTTTATTCAGAAGGCATTCCATTCTTTAGAAATCTCCAAGGTTACACTCTGAATGGAGACAACCCTTGCAACCCTGTAATATTTTTCTGACAGCTACGGCCACAGCTGTTTCTTCCACAAAGTAAATATTTGAATGCTACTGACAGATACTGCTAAAAATATAGCCAATCAATATGTTCTTTCTTGATGAGATGCAAAAAAACACAACAACAAAAAAAAAAATCTGGTGACAATGAAAATATACTCCAGCCACAGGTCTAGTCAGCTGAAATGAAAAAATGTTATTTTCTTGTACTGCATCTTGACTGTTTTTAACCTGTCTTATTAAACCAGAACAAAACTGCACCACACATATAGTTACAGCCAATACTAAATTCTATCTATGTAACGGTTTGCTTCAAGTCTTAGAAATATTAAACTTTCATAAACATTTCATCTTCAGCATCACCCAGATGTAGATGCCAAATGTAATAACGCTGAAATAAAACATTAAACTAATGTAGGACACTATTTATGCAGAGCTGAATATTTTCATAATTGCAAAGTTGCAGGACAATATAACTCAACATTAATCAATTTTGAAACAACACCTGATAAATTCCATAAAATTCTGGTAATATCCTGTTATATAGTTTTATGGGTTCCTATTAGTGCAACGAAAACGCATTTTGTCGAATGCATTTTCGTCGAAACATGTAGAGCGAAAAGGCAAAACAGCGAAGCGGCTGTTCAGCAAATTCTTTCCTGGGAAAGAAGTCACTTGACCGCTTCGTTGTTTTGCCGTGTTCTAAAGTGTAGTGTGGTCCCTTGTCCGCTATAGCTCCTGAGCATGACTGTGCAACAGTTAGTGACCTTAGGGTTAGGGTGCGGGTTAAGGTAAGTGCATATGTATGAAAGTGTTTACTGTTTTATATTTTGTGTTAGATGTATGGTTGAGTTACGTGTGTATGTGTTTTCAGCTGTTTACTTTTGTTTTGGGGGAGTAGAATTAGGGTTAAGGTTAAGTGAGCATGTGTTTGGAACTGTTTATGTAAATGTGCAAGAGTTACTGACCTTAGGGTTAAGGGTGCGGGTTAAGGTAAGTGCATATGGTTTAAAATGTTTACTGTTTTTTTTCGTTAAATGTATGGTTGGGTTATGTGCATGTGTGTATTTAGTTGTTTACTGGTTTTTGGGGGGGTATAATTAGGATTAGGGTATGTGTGTATGTGTTTGGAAGTGTTTAATGTTTTTTTTTTTGGGGGGGGGGTTGGAACAGCGATTTCTTTCCCTAGGAAAGAAATCACTGCTCTGTGGTTTCGACATTTTCAGCTTTCGCTGAAAATGTGTCGATGAAACATCGTTCGCTGTTTTTAGCATTCAATGTTGCAATATAGACCCAGTTTTACTTGTGCAGCAGCAGTCTGCATTTTTAAAAGAAATAATTTACATTTAGAAATGAACAATAAAGCAGTATATTTCCAATGAGAAAAAACATAATTAACAATGCAATTCTTACCTAGGAAAAAACTGCCTGAATATTGATATATTCATCTTTTTTTTCAAAATTACATAAAATAGCATTTTGGCAACATACAGTTGTTAGCCTTCGCTATATATAGAAAACATGCACTGCAAATTATTGTTACCATGCCAGAACCTGTATATTGCATGAATTGCACCTTTTCCCCTGGCTCTTTATTAAACATACTGGGAGCATGCAAAGGCATATTGTTTGCAGGTTTACAATGTTTATTTTTGGAACTTTACTAATTAACTCTTTGGGAATGTGAATGTTTTTCTTTAATTTCTGATAAATGAGATTTGGGAGTAAACCAATTTGTCCAGGGTTAGGGGGAGTTAAATGGGGGTGTGGGGTTTTGATTTGGGGAAGGATGTTAAGGCTAGGAATTAAAGGAAGTTTTAACTAGA
This sequence comes from Protopterus annectens, assembly GCF_019279795.1. Lineage (NCBI taxonomy): Eukaryota > Metazoa > Chordata > Ceratodontiformes > Protopteridae > Protopterus > Protopterus annectens. Next base: position 589,448,008 of record NC_056747.1, on the reverse strand, counting down.
TTCTGGAAAGGGAAGGGTTAATTTAATATGGGGAAGTGAGGTAGTTGTAGGGTGGGACTTAGGGGGTTTATGTGAGTGGAACTGGGAAACAGAATCAGATTTAGACATGATCTACCTGCCCTACATCCCTTTTTTATTGTGTCATTTTGGATGATGTGGTTATTGAGGTGGGTGTTTAAGCAGAGAAGAGGGGCAGACCTGTCCCTCTTCTGTTCCCCCTCTTGGTGCTGGGTGTTGATGCAAGGAGGTTGGGGGATAAAATTTAGTGGTAGGATGCTACTTTGATTAGTAAGAAAAAGTGAGCGGTGGTGTGGACGCTGCTTATTTGGGCAGGATGAGCAGGGTACGTTGCCCTGATTTATGGTTGCAAAGATAGTACATGTTGTGATTAACATCTTGAAATGATGCAATAAAGTTATGTTGCTGGAAGTTAATAAAGGTCATCAAATGCCATTTTGGTGCAATCTGTTTTATTGAAGGGGACAGGGACAAACGCATATAAAAACTACAGCGTGGCTTTGAATTAATCTGTGAAGACTGGTAGAGATGGGTGAAGTCTGCCAGCCTAGCCAGATAGAATTGTGCAGATAATTCTATAATTTGTAAATGTGAAATGTTGAACTTAAAAGAATGTGGCAACATTGCCATCTGCTGTAAAGAAAACTAAGTCAAGCATTTCTTGTTGGTCCTTTGAAATTAAAATTATTTCATCACTGCCTTTGATGTTTTACAAGTCGGCTCCAGTCTGGCTAGATGGAGGCTTCCTGCCTATTGTTTTAAGGCTAAAGTTAATGACCAGAATTTACATGTGGAATGTCCTTTATTGCTCTAAGTGTAAAAGCATGTAAATGCAGTTAATGGGTAGCCTGGGAACTCCAGGAAAGTGAAAAAGATTATGTAATGTTTATGAGAGCTGCAATAGCAATTTAAACAGTGAGAACCAGAGATTAGTAAGCATTTTGATCTTAGACATCTAACTCAGCACTGCCTGTTGTCTTAAGTAAGTTATCTTAGAAGTGTGTTTTCTTGTAGAAATAGCTAGGACTATAAAGATTAGACTAAATGTTTTTCTGTTATGTCAGAACTGTACTACTGAATTATTTTAAGTTTCTGTGTGATCTCTGAACTCTTGAATGGCACTGTGGTGTAGTAGTACTGTCTTGTGTTTTTAGTATTTATTATTAGATATTTTTAAACCCTTTTCAACTATGGCTGGTTTATGTAGAGATAATTAAGCTCTAGAGTACATTGCATGCTTATACTTGATCCTGTAATAAGCCCTTCCAATAAGCCTTAATTGCTTAAGTTACACTACTATTAGATAATAATATTGCACAGTAATAATTGGATGCCCTTTTAAGGGCATTTGGGTAGCTGATAATTATTAGCTGGTGGTGGCAGTAATTACTACCATATAGTCTGGGTAAAGGGGCACAGCTGGAGAATCTGTGTCAGCCTTTCCCAGGAGTGTCTGTGAAGTATAAATACTTATCTCAGTGTGTGTGTGTGTGTGTGTGTGTGTGTCAGCTACTTGGGCAGGGACATGAAGCACTGGTTGGACAGAGAGGGTACTGGAGGTTAGCTTGCTAGCTAGGCTGAGATCTGGACCCTATAGCTGTGCCACTGGGGAGTCTTATTGGGGACCTGAAGAGCAGGGGAGCAACCAGCCCCAGACTGACTGTGATCTCTGTGTGCACTTAAGGGAAATTGTACTATACTGTGTGTATTTCTTATCCTTTTCTCTCATATGATATGCCCTCTCTGGTGTTAGTGGTGAGGATTGAGGCTTCTTGATTGCTGGGGCAGGACATGGGCATCACACAATCAACAGTTCATATAATCCCCAGATTAACAAACTTAAGTTCCACTTATGAAAGCCACTAAATAAAGCCACTGAATACTTTCATATGAAGTCTTCCCTACCTATACACAGAGTGCAGAAGTGGCTCAAGCCAAAAAAAAGAAAAAAAAAATGTGTGAACTAGCTGGTTGTGTTAAAGCACTGAAATCAAAAAAAAAAAAAAACATCTGAAACGTGAGTCAAATAAATGCGTACCTACTGTTCATTAAGTGCTTTTTTCTGGCTGCACAAACTTTATTGCACTGAAACGACATTGCTAAAACTACACAATAAATAACTAGGCAATACATCACAGCCTAAGTTTCTAGAACAAAACTTTGGATGCATTAACAATTAAAATATCACTTTGTCACTTAAGGCATCTTTGTTCAAATGTACTGTACTAGTTGTTTAAGTGGAAGAAAAAGGATTGAGGATACAGAAGAAATATTCCAGCAAAAGATTTTCAAAGGGTCAAAAGGTGAAGAAGAAATTATAATTACAACCCTTCAGTTGGGAGGGTTGCGGGTTGATACATTGGAAAACTTAATACAACAAAATGAACCAGAGATAGGTAAAGAAGTATATTAGGGTGAAATACTGGACAAATTAAATAAAGCAGAATATCAGCAAAATAAGTTGTTTGAAGAGATAGAATGCAAAATGAAACTGGAAGAGAGAGAAATAAGATGGAAGAGTCAGAAAAGAACAAGCATATATTAAGAATTTAGAGTAAGGAAGAAACAGAAATGGATAGGTATGGAATTTGGGACAAGATAGTTTTGCCTTTAGGCATAAAGTCATAGGAGGAAAGAGCTTTTATTTTAATTAAAAAAGAGACTTAATGTAACATTTTTTGAGACTACTGAAACTTTAGGGATGTTTTTGACAAAGTATGGAGAGAGAAAAAACATATATTCATGGATTAAATATAAAGACTTTTTATCAATAAACACAGAAAAAAGTCAATATACAATTTCAAACAGAAACTGAAATACAGACTTTAAAAAATATTTATTAAGTAAATTTTGTAATGAAGTAAAGGACATTTCAAAAGTTATTGATAATATAGGACTTTGGACAGGGGCTTGGGACTGTAATGTGATTTTGAAAATGGTAAAATTGTGCATATTCCAAGCATGATTAATGTTGATGGTCATATAGCTATTGTTAAGTATCAGGGTCAACTGAGAATATGCTTTTTTTCTATGGGAAAGATGAACATTTTGTAAATAACTGTGATAAAAAATTGTCATTTATATGGGGAAACTGGCCAGAATGCTAAAAACTGGGAAAGAAATATATTATAAATGTGAGAAAACAGGAGATGTATGGATGGATTGTGAGAATGAGAGGGTGATATTGAAAAACAAAATGTAAATGAAAAAGAAACATTGTATCAGGAACAACAACAAAAAGATAAGATGGAGGTAATGATATAAACCCAGAAGAGAATATAGAAATTATACATAAAGGCGAGAGGGAAAGTGGAAGAGCAGCTCGCAATGAATATGATATAAATTGGAAAATAGTTAAAAGAAATGTTCAATTGGAAAAAGGTTAAAAGGCAGGAAAATAAAATATCAGGATTTAGGAACAAAAGCTAAAAAGAAAGGAATGGATAATTAAACAACTACTCATAGATTAAAGATAAGGGTAGCGAATTATCTTAGAATTTTATCTATTCATGCAAATAGTATAAAGAATATAGTTAGGAGAATTAGAGTAACAGAATGGTGCAATAAGTGTGATGTAGATTTGATAGTGTTAGAAGGTATTAGGATTTTATATAAAGAAGAAAGGCAACCGAGGCATTATGGCCTGGTGGTATAATATGGAATTTGGGTTATGAAAATTGTTGAGGGATTGCTATATTGTATACAAAAAGAATACAAATTATTGATTATGCTTTAATTAGATTATGAAGATTGATGGTAGCAGACTTTAGATGGGAAGGGAAAGTGTATAAATTAATAGCAATATATGCATCTATGGTATATAAAGAAAGTGAAAAATTATTCATAGATATATTCAATTTTGCTATAGTAAATATGGATATAATAGAAACAGGGGATTTTAATTGTGATTTAAGATGTAAAAGCAAAAATATAGAGAAAATAAGACAATGGAAAAATAATGAAATTTGGAAAGTTAGAATTATGGAATCTGGGTAAGAGAGTATATTGGAGAGAGAAATTACAAACAGATTATTTTCTTATATCTAAAACTTTAAAAACTGTAATACAAGTAGTAGTAGAGATTTTTTTAGGATCATTTGGCAATATGGATTGAAATAGATGAGAAGAAAGAATATACTATAACAGGGAACTAAGATAATTAATTAAAATGAATGGAATAAGAAAGGTCAAGATGATGTAATAATGTTATGGAATGATCATTTAACAATGAGAGACTTTTATAAAAATTGGTCAGAATGGTGGATAATATTTAAAGAGAAGTAAAAAATAATGCATTTAACATGGAAAATAAGAAAAGACAAATGGATAAGGAATATAGAGAAATTTAGAAAGCTTGATTGGAATGAAAGACATTACTTTAGAAAATAAGAAGAGCTTTATCAAAAGAATCAAGAAAAAATAGACATTATATAAACAAAACTATTTTTATAGGGAAGGAAGGAAGGAATATCATCATATCTAAGTATAAAAGTAAAAGAAGACAGTGGTATAAGGAGGGAGATGAAAAATAATGGAAAAATTGAAAGAGAACAGACAAATATAATGGACACTGTAGTCACATATGTGAAAGAGATAAGAAAGAAAAGAAAAAGTATGTGGAGAGTAAAGAAGTTTACAAAAGAAATAAAGAATTGGAACAGCAACTTACAATAACAGAGACAGACAAGGTAATTAAAAGTATAAATGTGAATTCAGCAGCTGAACTTGATGGTATAGGGTATTTAACTAATGCAAAACTGATGCAATGGCAAAAATAAATCATAATAAAAGTATTCAATAAGTGGTTAAATGATGGGATTAATTATAAGGAATATGTGGCGCTATGATGAGATTCATATGGAAGAAAGGAGAAAAGAATGAAATCAAAAATTGAAGGCTATATAGTGTTCAACAACTATGACTATAATTTAGGAAAATAATACAGAAAAGTATAGAAAATAAGTTGAATTATATACTAGAAGAATATGTTTATGGGGTTAGAGAAAAAGGAAACCAAGCAATATTAATGATAATTAAGGAACTACTGGATGATACTAAAAATAGACAAAAATAAACAAAATTAATAGTACCTGACCTAAATAAAGCATTTGATTCAACAGATCATGACATTTTTGGCAAATAATGGGAGAATACAATTTCACTTTAAAGATTAAGAATGTTTGTGAATCAGTACATAAAAACACTAACATTAAAGTTTTAGTAAATGGGCGATTAATTGAAGAAATAGAGATGAAAGGACGCATACAGCAGGGATGTTCAATGAGTAGTATTTTGTTTGTAATAGCTATGAATTGTGTAATAAAAGGACTAAATGAAGAACTGAATAATATATAAGAAATGGGAGTGAAATATCCCATTATTATGTGCTGTGCTGATGATATAATATTAACAGCAAAAAGTGAAGAAGAAATGAAAATTTAATTAAAATATACTTAATAGACTATAAGAAGTTGTAAAAGTGTTAGTGTTTAGGAGATGATAAAGAATTGGAAGGAATACAGTTTGGAAAAATATCGGTGTTAGGAGGGAATTTGGAGAGTATAATAAAATAAAGGAACAGTGGGAAAATGTGATTTAAAGGGGCTTAGTATGATGTGGAATAGGTATAACTTGTCATTAAGTAAGAAACCATACTTGATAAATACAATATGGATGGGAAACTTATTATATATAGCTAGTGTGTATATGGTTCCCAGAGATTTGGAAAAAATGTTAATTGAAATTATTTTTTCAATTTGTTTGGGGATCTAGATTAAATTCAATTAAAAGAGGAGTTTTGTTCATGGAAAAGGAGAAAGCGGGCACGGGTTTATTGAATCTGATAGTATATGAAGCATCCTTAAATTTCTATAAGGTTTTGGAATGGATAATAGAAAAGAGACAAACATGGTGACAAATATATTTATGGAAAATATAAAAAAATGGGGTTTAATTAAAATGAATAAGAGAGAGAGAAAGAATGGAGAAATTAAGAAATAAGAATATATAAAAAAAATAAAATGTGGAAACTAACAACAAATAATAGAAGAAACCAGGATAATTTGGTATAAAAATACTATGTTACAAAATCATTGTGTAAATCCATGAGAACATTTAACAGAAGAAAAGTTAAAGCTATAAAGCAAAGAAATAGATGGTGAATGAAATTCTCATGCAGGTTACAAATTAATAAGTTAGCAATGAAGGGAAATATGCCTTATAAAAATTTAGTGAAAGAATTTGTGGAGAATTAGAAACAACAGAACATGTCTTTTTAACAGGAAAGAATTAAAAATGTATGGGATAAGATAATAGAAAGTAAAATAGTTAAAGAAATACAAGAATATAAAGAAATACATATGGATATGATTGCATATGCATTTTATGGACAACACACTAAAGAATATGTCAATAATGAGGATAAAAAATGGCATTATATGGACCATTTGTAATGAATGATTAAATTAAGTAATGCTCAATCAGAAATGGATATTACCAAACATAATAAGAAAAATTAAGTGCTCCTCATGGAAAAAACAGTGGGGGTCTCCATTAATGTAACTATTTATTAATGATGGAGTATAGTATGAAATTTAAGTTCCTGTAAATATGTATACTGTAAATAGCTGTAAATAAAGAACACCTGCCACTACAACACTCATGATGCATGTGGCCGATGATTATGAGCATCTGTTCCATTTTTGTCACAGTGCCAGCTGGGAGAATGGAACACAAAACATGGCAATAGAGAAGTATGGAATAGAGGTAAATGCCACCTCCTCAGAGTTGTTTTCAGAAGCTGAGGTGTTAAGTTTTGATGGGGAGAAGTGGGAGGGAGATAGACGATATGGAGGACATCTTTCAAAAGAATTTCTTTGGAGATTTGAGGGGTGAGAAGCAACAAAGGAAGATATTATTTATTACAACCTTCCACTCAGGTGGGCTGTGGGATGATATATTAGAAGTACTTGTAAATCAGAGTGAGCCAGAGGCAGGAAAGGATATGTCATGGATAGACATGAGCGAGAGGATTAATATGGAAGAGGGACAAGGATTGCAGAAAAGGACATTCACAGAAGTGGTCAGTGAACAGACATGTGAAGGAAGTGATAAAAAGAAAACAGAAGAAATTGAACAAAAGAAGTATGTAGTAAGAATTCAGAGTAAAGAAGAATTAGAAATGGGCAGGTACGTAAAACTGGACAAGAATGGTGTTCCTTGAGGTATCAAGGTAAAAGAGGTAAGAACTTTTATTTTGAATTAAAAAAAGAGACCTACTGCGACATTTTCTTTGAGACTGCTGAAATATTAGTTTGGGAGAATATGAAAAAATGAAAGAAACATCCAGGGAATAAAGATACTGTAAAGGCGTTTTTCAATGAGACATACAAAAAAGTTAATATGCAATTTCAAACTCAGACTGAAAGAGAGACTGTTACAGATATTTATTAAAGAACTTTTGCAAAGAAGTGAAAGACATTTTTAAAGGACTTGATAATAGAGGACTTTGGATAGGAGGTTGGGATTGTAATATCATTTTGAAAGTGGAAAATCAGAAACACACACATATTCCTAGTATGATTAATGCTGAAAGTCACAGAGCTGTGCTTTTAGTGGGAGGGAGGGATATTTTGTAAGTAACTGTGATAAGAAGAAATACTATTTATGTGGGGAGATTGGTCATGATGCTAAAAAATGTGAAAATAAATATTATATGGGCGACTGGTGTTCCACACCGGAGGTCAACCCCTCGCTGGTTAGATCAGACCATAGACTAATCACTCCGGATATCCACGTTCCGCCCCCACTCCCAATCAAGGAAAGCACTGTGAAAAACTTTTCAAAAGCAAACTTCACGTTACTTAAGACCGAGGTGGAAAAATTCACAGCCCCCATGCTAAAGAACAACATTGCCCAAGCAGCTGAATTCCTTACAAAGGCACTTTATGAGCAACTGCAAAAATGCATGGATCATGCTATCCCAAGCAAAACCAAGACTCACTCCTCCAAGAAAAGAAAACCAGTCTGGTGGACCCCTGCCATAAACAAGCTATACAATAGAAGGAGGAAACTAGTACAGAAGAGAGTAAAATCCCAAGAAGGAAAGACATCTCTGATCAGTATCAACAAGAATCTATAATCCCTCATAAAATCATCCAAGGCTAGCTTTGAAAGAAAAATTGCCAAGGACTCCAAAGATAACCACAAAGCATTCTTTAGCTATGTCAAGAACCTAAATGGAAACTCTGAGATCTGCTATGAGTTAGTGCAGAATGGCATAAAATACACTGAACTGACTGATATTGCCAACATTCTGGAAGATGATTTTAGTGCAAACTTCACCCCCCTCTCACCCCCTAAAGGGCCCATAACCATACCAGAAGAATGTAGAGCCCCAGCAATCAATAGCATACAGGTTAAAACAGCCCTATCCAAAGCCAAAAACACAGTTCAATGGGACTGGATGGTGTCCCAGGCTGTCTTACATGAGCTCTAGAATGAACTAACCCCTCACCTAAACACACTGTTCAAACTCAGCCTCTCTACAGGCTACATACCCATAGGGTGGCGCACAGCAACAGTTATCCCACTCCACAAAGATGGAGCCACAACAGACACCTGGAACTATTGCCCTATAAACCTGAATAGCCTGGTCTGCAAGGCTATGGAGTGCATCATCATGCAACTCAGTAACAGAGACAGTGGGAACCTCCAAACATTGGACAATACCCAATTTGGCATTGTTAAGGGCAGATCATGCCTCCTAAACCTGTCAGATGTCTTTGAGACAGTTACCAAGCCTTTAGACAAGGGAAAGGAGGTCCACACAGCCTATCTAGACCTCGCAAAGGCTTTCAACACCATTCCCCATTCTGGTATTATAGACAAGCTCACCAGCCTGAACATAAACCCTACATCATGAGATGGGTTGCCAATTGGCTCACAGACATAACCCACATGGTGAGAGTTGCAGGCTCTAGGTCCAACTCTAAACCAGTTACAAGTGGCGTCCCCCAGGGCTCAGTCCTGGGACCCCTCCTGTTTGGTATATACTTCTCAGAGGTACAGGCAAGCACAGGAGGACTATGGCTGACCAAGTTTGCAGATGACTGCAAACTGGGGGGCCATAATTGACTCTCTGGCTGATACAGACATTCTCCAGAAGGGTCTCACAGAGACGGATACCTGGTGTCAAAATCATGGCCTCAAGCTAAATGCCAAAATGTGCATAGTCATCCCCTTTGGAAAAACAAACTACCCGCTAACTACAACATACGTGGTAGTCCCCTAAATACAGAAAATGTAATAAGGGATCTGGGCACCCAAGTAGATAGTAATCTCTCCTTTGATAATCATATTGCCAAGGTGGTTAGAAAATCCTTCTATGTGGCCCACCTAATCACAAAAGGGTTCAGATCTAGAACAAAAGAGGTTATTATGCCCCTCTACTCATCACTCATCAGACCCATCATAGAGTACAATGCCCCATTTGGGATGTACCTTAAAAGACACCTGCAACAGCTGGGAAGACCACAGAAGTACCTCACCAAGAGGATTACTGGCCTCAAACAGATACCATATGCAGCCAAACTGAAGAAACTCCAGCTGTATTCAGTTGCATACCGCTTACTCAGAGGTGATCTCTGCCTGACATACAAGGCCATGTCCAACCCAGAAATGATGGACATGCTCCACCTAAAAAAAAACAAATCCCCGAAAGCCAGATGTTCTGGGGATCATAACCTCACCACAATGATAAATAGGATGTGCTGGAGGAATAGATTCCTGTCCCAGAGACTCCCCATGCTTTGGAACAGGATTCCAATCTACATTAAGCAGAGCCCCTCACTAACATTCTTCAAGAGAAACCTTGACGAGTGGATGGAAAACAGAAAATTTACCCTGGGGATCACTGCAGTGGCTCAGCTGGACAGAGGCACAGGGAACTAATGGCTCTTCCGGACAGAGGCACAGGGAACTAATCTAAAGGGGCAGCAAAAGCCAATACATTCTGGCTAGGCTTATAGATGCCCTCAGGCAGATAGCCGAGTACTTACATAGGAACCTATTATAAATGTAAACAGGACATTTATGGAAGAAGTGTGAGAAAGAGAAGTTAAGAATATAATATAGAAAGACAAAACAGTGAACAGGTATATAATATAGAGCAATTGCAACAAAGATGAACAACAAAAAGACAAAAGGGAGAATAATGACACTAATCAAGAAGAAAATGTGATTAATATACCAAAGGGAGAGGGAAAGTGGATCAGAAATTAGTAATGGAAAGATAAAGATTTGAAAATGTTAAAAAATAAAAGTTCATTTGGAAAAAGGGTTAAATATAGGAAAAGAAAATTTCAGGATATAGATTTGAAAGGACATGGATAAATAAGTAATTTATTGGAACTTAAGGAGAAGGGAAGCAAATAATCTTAGAATTGTATCTATCAATGTTAATAATATAAAGAAGGCTGTAAGAAGGATTAGGCTATTAAAATTGTGTAATATGTGTGTGAAGTAGATTTAATAGTGCTAGAGGATGTTAGGGATTTAAATAAAGAAGAAAGTGAACAGACAGAGAGTTTATGGTTCTGAGGTGTAATATGGAATTTGGGTAGAGAAACTTGTTCAGAGATTGCTATATTATATAGTACAGGAATAAAAATTCTGGATTATATTTCAGTTAAGTTAGGAAAACTAACAGTAGTAGACTTTAGGTGGGTAGGGGAAGTTTTCACACTTGTAGCAATATATGCTTATGTTGTATGTAAAGAAAAAGATAAATTATTTCAAGAAATATTGAAATATGTTATAGTAAATATGTTTATAATAAGTGGAATTTTAATTGATTTGAGATGCAAAAAGCAAAAAAGATCAGACAAAATAATGGAAGAAATAAAATGTGGGAATTTAGGGTTATGGAAATTGAATAAAGTACATATAGAATAAAGAAATGAAAACAGAAATAGATTATTTTTTAATATCTAACACTTTAAGAATAGTGACAGAAGATGCAGTAAAAACAGACTTTTTGTATCATCTGGCTATAAGGATAGAAGTGGAAGAGAATAAAGAGCATATACAAATTAGGAACGGAATAAAGAGAATTAATGAAAAGGAGTGGAATGAGAAAGGTAACAAAAAATATAATAATTTTGTAGATACATCATTTGATTATGAGAGATATTTATAATAATTGGTTAGAATAGTAAATACTATTTAAAGAGAAATATAAAATAATGTTTTAAATATGGAGAATAGAAAGCAAACAAAAAGGAATATAGGAAAACACAAAAATCTTTTTTATACAATCTGGATAGAAATGAAAGGGAATATTTTTGAAAAGAAGAAGAGATGTATCAAAAGAATCAAGAAAAAAAAATAAGGATCTATTATATAACAAAAATATTTTTTACAAGGGAAAAGGAAGAAGTATCACCATATTTGAGTAAAAAAGTAAAGGAAGATAGTAGAGTAATGAGAGAAATGAAGATGGGAAAGTTGAAAGAGAACAAACTAATATGAATATCATAGTGCAGTATGTTAAAGAGCTGGTAAAAACAGAAATAAAAAAGTAACTGGAAAGTGGTGGGTGAAGCAGTTTACAGAAGAAATCAATACAGAAATAGAAAATCAAATTATGAATACAGATTTGGAGAAATTAATGAAGGAAACAAATATAGATTCAACAGCTGGACCAGATGGTCTAGGATATCTATTGTATGAGAAATTGAAACAATGGCAGAAAGAAATGTTGTTAGAAATATTTAATGAATGGTTAAATTATGGTATTTGTTATGCAGAAATCTGTAAGGGGGTGGGATTTATATGGAAACACAGGGAGAACAATCCAATTAAAAACTGGAGGCCAGTAATGTTGAACAACAGTGATTATAAGTTATTTATGAAGATAATACAAAAATAGAACAGAACAAAATTTGAATGATGTTATCGAAGAAGGTATTTATGGGATCAAAGGAAAAGGATGCCAAGACGTAGTAATGATAATTAGTTAAATGGGGATGATATTAATAAAACAACTGACAGAAGTATAATTAATGGTGTCTAATATAAATAAAGCATTTGTTTCGATACAGCATGAAATTTTAAGGCAAATAATGGTAGAATATAATTGTGGTATATGAATAAAATGAATGTAAGTCAGTATATGAAAATACTAAAATTAAAATCTTAGTAAATTGTTGGCTAAGTGAAGAAATTGAAACGAATAAAAGGTTTAAAACAAGGATGTCCAGTGAGTAGTATTTTGTAGTAAAAGAGATAAATGAAGAAATTGGAAAAAAGTAAAGATGTAAAGGAAATGGTATTTCATACCCAATTACTATGTCTTATGCAGATGATGTAATATTAATAGCTAGAAATAGAAAGGAAGTGAAATAAATAATTATATATGTGCGTAAGGAATTGCAAGAATTTTGACTAAAAATGAATATGGAAGAATGCTTTGGTTTTGTAGATGAGGAGCAGCTGGAAGGAATACAGTTTGGAAGAAAAAAGATATCAATATTAAGAAGTGATTTTGGTGAATATTCCATTTTAAATGAACAATGGGAAACATTTTAAAAGATTTAAAGTAACTTAGTACCATGTGGAATGTGTATAGGTTGTGTTTTTAAGAAAAAATGCATTTAATTAATATAATAAAGATGGGAAAATATCATGTATAGCTAGTATATATGATACGAAGAGAACTGAAGAAACAATTCCATGAAATCATATTTAGATTCATATGGCAATCTAGGTTAAATTCAGTTAAAGCCAAGTATTATATATGGATAAGGAGGATGGGCATTTGCATTTACTGAAACCAACAGTGTATGGAGATTAATAAAAAATATAGGCGTATAGGCTGGAGGTTAAAAACACACTGTTATTTACCATATAAATAAAATAGGTAAGCGCTTTCGAGGCAATCTTCTTCATCAAACCTTAATACAGAATACAGAAACACAAGATTTAAATAAAACCAACAACCAATAAAAACACATCTTCAAAATCAGTGTGGTAAACCCCTTTTTTCAAAAGAGGTTTTAAAGAGATGGCACTATTAAGGTCAGGGGGTAAATAAGCCTTAAAGTCCATAATCCATCTCATTTCAATATATTCAGTCTCATTATTAATATCACCTTCTCTCAAACTTTCATTAATTTTTAGTAAAACCAAAAATTTAAAACCATGTTGAACACCAAGGTCTGACACGTGCTTAGCCAGTGCATTCATAGACTTACTATTTTGTATGTCATTGAGATGTTCCATCACTCTCTCCTTCAACATACAGTTTGTTTTACCAATATATAATGCACTGCATAAGTTACACTTGGCCAAATAAACAATATTCTTAGTGGAACACTCAGCATAAAATGAAAACTCTATAGGCTTCTGGTGTACCGTGTGCATAACCATACAAGTTGACCAAATATTATCACACACTTTACAGGCTCTACATGGATAAGTGCCTCTACGTTGTGAAGCAAATCTCTAACACATACTATTGTGCTTGTAACACAATCTCTGTTTCAAATTATTATTGTTCCTAAAACTAAAGCTAGGTGTAGATCCTATCACATGACTGATATTAGGATCAGTAAGCAAAATAGGCCAGCTCTTTTTTATTATCTCACATGTCCTACTCACAACACTAGAAAAAGTTAAACACAGTCTATTTACAGTCTGAGCATTTACCTGTCCTACACTTGTGCATTGACTGGATACCCACCAGAGAAATAAGGCTTAGTCCTGTAGCCATCAAGGAAATCAACTTCCTCTACAGCTTTATCAATATCAAATGTTTTATATCCCCTATCAGTGAGGTCTGTAGTCAGGCTATTCATTGCTTCCACAAGATCTTCCCTGTCTGTGATAAGTCTCCTACAGCATATGTCTAGGATGCATACTGGAGTGATGAAGAATATTGTTCTTCCTGCAGTCCTTCCTATGCATCCTAGTAGAAGGGAGAAAGATATTCAAGATATTTCACAAACCACTCTAAGTGTAGCTCATCATCTTGCCAGGTGAAAAAAATGTCATCCATACATTGTTGGCATACATATAAACATTCTCCCAAATTAAGTCCAAAAGGGCACAAATCAAGTTCAGTTTGGTGTGTTAGTAAAGCTACTTTCCTTAATCAAAAGAACCCTGACATTCTCAACACCCGCATCATTGGGAATTACTGTGAACAAAGAGTTCAAGTGAGCCAGCCTTTACCTGAGACAATCGGTCGGAGTGGGGGGTTCAAGGGAGTCCTTATGCACCTTTGGTAAAGTATAGATGATTGGTATAGTAGGATGTTCTACACTAAAGTATGTATACAAGGGAAAATCAATCTGGTTGGTCATAAGTAGGTCATACAAATAAAAATTCAACCTACTAATGATACCATTTACCTGGAACTTCTGTAAGACAATATACACATTGCCATCATAGATTATCCTATGCATTTTATCTAGGTAGTCCTCGGTGTCAAAGATAACTATTCCACTGCCCTTGTCAGCAGGCCTAATAACTAAATATTCAGCCTTAGTTAAAGTATGTAAAGTTTCACTCTCTTTAATGGTTAAATTATAAAAACTGTTCTTCGATTTCTCAATAACTACTTTCCTGAGATCATCTTCACACATCTTAATAAACGCATCCATGGCTGGAGAGTTATTAGGAACAAAACAACTAGGTTTCTTTAAAATACATGCATCAACAGTACTGCCATTGTTATTCTCATAAATAGTCTTAAGCATTGTACTCCTAGCAAACATATTTAAATCTAAAACAGTGTCCACCAAATTCATTTTACAAACTGGAACAAAAAAAATTCCTTATTTAAAACAGAAAGTTTCTCTGCAGTAAGAATAATAGAGGATAAATTAAATACCAGGTCATTCACCTGCGACCTTGTGTGTTTGGACCTTTGTTCTGAATTATGGAGTTGGATTCTATTCTCCCACATCTCCTTCAGCTCCTGGACCTGCTCATGTGAGTATCCTGCCTTATAGGCAGAGCCTTGTCCAAAAAAAATGCCGAATGGTGTGGACCATCCATATTATTACCATTATTCTTACTAGCAGAGTTATTATTAGCCAAAGTAAAAACCATAGGTTTAACTACAGGTTCCACTTTGGACTGACTCTCGTTACCAGATTTAGGGGGCAGACTGCTGTCACATATCAGTTTGCAAGACACATTGACAACAGTTTGAACTTCGGAAAGATCATTGCTGTTGTCATTACTAATCCTACTCACATCCACAGTACTCTCATTATGAAAAACATTGATACAAGTATTTTCAAATGACAAAGCATGTTCACTACCCTCTAAAAATTCAGTCATTTCTGGTAAGGATGAAACGTGTTCATTACAATTAGGTATAGCAGTTACAGGGTATGGAGATTCATTGAACTTATATAAGGTATTAAAAATGGATGGATAGAAAGGAAAATAAGTTGGCAATAAGTACACACACACACACACATATATCTGTATCTATATATGGTTTCACTTTACAATCGTGAAATACTGAAATATCAAAATTCAGTATCTCGAGACTGTAAAGCTGAAAACTAAAAAAAGACACCCCAAAAGTGCGAAATTTAAAATCGCAACTGCTCACATACACCTTCCTCCCTACACTACAAACCAACAAAACACACACAGACACAGCAAAACAAACACACCCATGGACCCTAAATATATGCAAGGGGCAAGCCTCCCTGCCCCCCCACACCTCCACTACTTATATATACTAACTCTGAGATTGCACTAAAAACACAAACACACAAAAACACCACTACACATTCTACACTCCCCTTGCAGAAACACACATCACATACGTACAAATACCACCACTCTCAACACTTACACACTCACAATCTCACCTACCTAACTGAACCCACACCTCAAAACTCCAAACACACTCACGCACACACTAAAATCCCTACACAAAACCCCTAGTAAAACCTCACTTACCTGAACCTCCAGCTACATCCACAAACCACACAGCACATCACGAACATAGGGAATCCCACATCAGGTACGTGACTCCACAACCGCAGATTTGACATTTTCACATTCGGGATTCTGCACTTTTGTGCAAGTGCAGTTTCGACACTTTGGCCTCGAGCTACTGAAGTTTGACATTTCAGTAGTTTGAGATTCTGAAGTGAAACCATATATATATATATATATATATATATATATATATATATATATATATATATATATATATATATATATATATATATATATATATATATATATATATATATATATATATATATTTATACATATATATATATATATATATTTATTTATATATATATATATATATATATATATGAATGGAAATTAATAAAACTGAATAAAAGGGAGAAAGACTGAAGAAATGAGGAAATGAAGAAATAAGGGGGCAGATTCAATAAAGCCTAAACTAAGTGTACACAATATGTATTCAAGCACATTCTTCATTGGTTCATAGGTTCATAGGTTCATACTAGGCTATCTGCCCAAGGGCATTTATAAGCCTAGCCCATAGTTATTTGGCTTTCGCCACCCCTTTAGTTTGAAGAAAACTATGCCTATTATTTTGCTGTGCCTCTGTCAAGCAGTGACACTGAAGTAATCCCTGGGGTATATCTGCGATCTCCCATCCATTGGTCAAGATTCCTCTTGAACACGGCCAGCGAGGTGCTTTGCCTCACATGTAACGGGATTTTGTTCCACAGCATAGGGAGTCTCTGGGTGATGAATCTGTCCCTCCAGCACGTTCTATTAATAACCGTGTCAAGGTTTAAGTCTCCCGCCCTTGTGGTTCTGAGGGATCTAGATTTTTTGAGGTGAAGCATATTCATCAAATCTGGGTTTGACATGGCCTTATATGTCAGGCACAGGTCACCTCTGAGCAAGCGGTATGAGACTGAATAGAGCTGGAGTTCTTTCAGTCGGGCAGCATAAGACATATTTTGAGACCCTTTATCCTTTTGGTGAGGAACTTTTGGGGCCTTTCCAGCTGCTGCAGGTGTCGGGTCAGATATATTCCGAATGGGGCATTGTACTCAATCATAGGTCTAATGAGTGATGAGTACAGGGGGACGATGACCTCCCTTGATCTAGATGTGAATCCCTTCATGATCAGGTGGGCAATATAGAAGGTTTTCCTAACTACTTTAGCAACATGAGTGTCAAACGACAGGCTACTGTCAACCTGGGTCCCTAGATCCCTGATGACTTCTACTGTGCTCAGTGGATTGCCACCTATATGGTAGCTATGGGTAACTTTGTTTTCGAAGGGTATGACAATGCATTTCTTGGCATTTAACTTTAGGCCATGGCTCTGGCACCAGTTATCCGTTTCTGTGAGGCCCTTTTGAAGGATATCTGTGTCAGATGTGTTTTCGACTATGGCGCCCAGTTTGCAGTCATCTGCAAACTTTGTCAACCATAACCCTCCTGCTTTTCGTTGTACTTCAGAAAAGTAGATGCCGAAGAAGAGTCGACCCAGGACTGAGCCCTGTGGGACACCACTTGTGACAGGCTTTGAGTCTGACCTGGGTCCAGCAAGTCTGACCCTGTGTGTTCTGTCCTTAGCCAGTTTGCAACCCATCTTGTGATGTATGGGTTTACATTCAAGCTGATGAGTTTTTCGATGATACCTGAGTGGGGTATTGTGTGAAGGCCTTTGCCAGGTCAAGGTAGGCTGTATGGACTGCCTTTCCCTCATCAATGGCCTTGGTGACTGTCTCGAAAAAGTCAACCAAGTTTAAAAGGCATGATCTGCCTTTGACAAAGCCAAACTGGGTTGGATCCAAAGTCTGCAAGTTCCCTATGTCTTTATTTATGAGTTCCATTATGATCCTCTCCATGGCTTTGCAGATAAGGCTTGTCAAGCTAATGGGACGGTAATTTCAGGGTCGGTGGAGGCACCGCCCTTGTGAAGTGGGACCACAGTCGCTGCGCCCTCCTTGGCGTTATCCTGAGGTGAGGCTAAGATTAAACAGCTGTCCTAACTGCGGGTTTAATTCCTCATTGAGTTAAGTGGAGCACACAGCGGGGACACCATCCGGTCCCATGGATGCTGTGTTTTGCCTTGGAGAGAGCAGTTCTCACCTGGGCGTTGGAGATGTTTGGGGGCTACAATCCTCTGGTATAGATATCTCTCCTTTTGGGGGAGGGAGAAGTTTGCACTGAACCTGTCGGCCAGTATGTTGGCAATGTGTGTAGGTTCAGTAATCTTCACATCATTTTGAACTAATTCTGAGCATATCTGGGAGTTTCCTCCTAGGTTTCTAACTTAGCTAAAAAAGGCCTTATGATTGTCTTTTGAGTCCTTGGCGATTTTTCTCTCAAAATTTGCCTTAGATGATTTTATGAGAGCTCTTAGTTTTTACTTATAATGATCAAAGGTGTCTTACCTTTCAAGGATGTTGCTCTATCTTGTAGTAGCTTCCTCCTTTTGTTGTAGAGCTTGTTTATGGCTGGGGTCCACCAGACTGGACGCTTGCCTTTGGTACAAAGAGTCTTAGTTTTGTTTGGGATTGCCTGATCCATGCAGTCCTGTAGGTGCTGGTAGAAGGCATTTGTAAGTGATTCAGTGGTTTGAGTAATGTTTACCACTGGCTCAGGGCGTTAAAGGAGACCACACTAGTTTTCAGAAGTGTGAAGTCGGCTTTTGAGAAGTTTTCACTGTGGTGTTTTATTTCAGGTGGGGGGGATGAGGACCTCCAGCGAGATTAGTTTATGATCTGATCTCACCAGTGAGGGGTATACTTCGGTGTTGAACATTGTGATCCCATGCTCGTGATGATGAGATCAAGTATGTTTTCTCCTCTTGTGGGGATGGTGACTAGTTGTTCCATGGCATTTGAGTTTATGAACTCCAGGAACCTTTGGGCTAGAGTGTTTGGGCTTGAGTAGTGTTCCCAGTCTATATTAGGGTAGTTGAAGTCACCTAGTATGATGGTGTTTGGAGATACATTTATCCCCTCCAATGTTTTCAGGAAAGCCATGTGAGGTTCCTGAGTTTGAGAGGGTGGCCTGTAACATGCTACAAATTGCAGAGCAGTCTTGCCTATGGTTAATTGCACCTGGATGGTCTCCGATGCATAGATGCGTTGCCACCAAACTTGAGGTGTGGGTGTCCTTTATGAATATGGACACCCCCCCCCCTCCTTTCTTGGGGTTGTTCGGATTTTGGGGCCGGGCAGCATGATATGAGGTGAAACCTGATAGTGCTGGGGTGCTCTCTGGAGCCTTGAACCAGGTTTCTGTCACTGCACAGACATCGATGTTCTCCATACTGAGAAGGGCCTCGAGTGCGTGCATCTTGAGATTGAGACTTCTGGCATTGAGCAGCATTACCCTTAGTTTTTCCTTTTTGTGTTCTAGGGTGGTAGGTTTAGAATTTGAGCCTTGCCTAAAAGGCACTATGGGGGTGGCAAGAGCCTTTGCCAATATCCGGAAGCCCAGGGTGACAGGTGCAAGCAGTCCCTTGCAGCGTGGCTTGTCCAGCATGTCATCCCAGGCAGACAGACATTGGATCCCCTTTGAATGACACCAGAATTTAAGCCAATTATTAAAGCTGATCATCTTATCACTGTATTGTGGCATCATTCTAGGTGAAGGTAGGATACTGCTCAAGGTCAGGGTCATACCTGCCTGGGCTACATAATCAGAGAGCTCCTCAATGTCTCTTTTCATGTAGTCCAAGGAGTGCGTCTCAGGTCGTTGACACCAGCGTGGACAATGACTGAGTCATGCTTGTACCAGCTGTTGAGAGACCTGAGTGCTTGCATTATGTGGCGGATTCTAGCGCCCGACAGGCAGCCTACTGTGACCTTCTCCTTACTCAGTCTGGTGAGCGGGACGTCAGTGTGTCTGACTATGGAGTCACCTATGACAAGTATGTTTGGTGTTGTATTTGGCCTTAAGGGCAGTGACTGCTTTGCACACTGATTTTGTTGTTTATGTGTTGTTTGTGTGGTGTATTGAGTTTGCAGTTGCTTGGGTGTCTGCTTTGGAGGCCTCTGCTGTTTAGGTAAATTTTTACTCAGAGCCTCGAGTATGTTTTAGTGTGTTTATGTGTTTTGATTCAGTGGTGTGGTTGAGTTATGTGAGACTGGTATTGTGGTGTGTGTAGTTGCCTTCTCCTCCTGCCTGGTCTTGCCAGTCCTGAGTTGAGAGAGCTCAGCCTCCAGTCTGGCTAAATAGGTGCATCTCTCACAAGTGTTAGCGTTACGTGGGAGGAGGAGAGGGTTGTCCGTGTACATGAGGCAATTGTAACATTATCTCAGAATTCCCAGATTCACCAACTGGGCAGGAGAGGACGCCAGCATCTGACCCTTCGACATGCTAGAAAGAATTATGAGTTGGTAGGAGACAGAAAAGTAATGGGCTTAGCAGGGAAGTGGGCACTCCTGGGGGGGTTTGCTAGTGAGAGATTTGTATAATATAGGAGTGCTTGACCTGCAAAGAGAATGCAGACGTTTTGTGCTTTCTAGTTACTTAGAAAGATTACACTAAATGTACATGTAGTTTACACTTTATGGTGAACTTTATGAATCCCTGTCAATATCTAAAGCTGCAAGAATGTGCGTAGAAAAACTAAAATGAGGAGATTTCGAAAATTTAAGAATTGATTTTGGTGGATATTCTATTTTAAGTGCACAATGGGAGAATGTTTTAAAATAATTAAAGGGACTTTGTGCCATGTGGAATAGGTATAGGTTGTATTTTTTAAAAAAATTCATACAGATGAAGAAGGTGTTCGTTATGTGTGTGTTGTCTGTTCTCTCAGAATGTTATGCACTTAGTATAGGCATTATTGAATCCTGGGGAATGTTTTATCAAGAAAAAATTAAATTGTGGAAATTAAGTATAGAGGGGATAGGAAAAAACAGGACAATCTGGTATAAAAATATAATGCTGCAAAATTAGTGTGTGAACCCATGAGTACATCTAACAAAGGGAAAAGTAAAATAAACAAATGGCTTGTGAAGAATGTTGTATGCCAGGAAATATAAAAGACTGTTAGTAATTTGATAGAAAAGATAGGTTATGAGATTAGTACTAACAATACAGAAAATGCAAGACACATTGACAACAGTTTGAACTTTGGAAAGATCATTGCTGTTGTCATTAGTAATCCTACTCACATCCACAGTGCTCTCATTGTGAAAAACATTGATACAAGTATTTTCAAATGACAAAGCATGTTCACTACCCTCTAAAAATTCAGTCATTTCTGGTAAGGATGAAACGTGTTCATTACAATTAGGTATAGCAGTTACAGGGCATGGAGATTCATTGAACTTATATAAGGTATTAAAATGGATGGATAGAAAGGAAAATAAGTTGGCAATAAGTACACACACACACATATATCTATATATGGTTTCACTTTACAATCGCGAAATACTGAAATATCAAAATTCAGTATCTCGAGACTGTAAAGCTGAAAACTAAAAAAAGACACCCCAAAAGTGCGAAATTTAAAATCGCAACTGCTCACATACACCTTCCTCCCTACACTACAAACCAACAAAACACACACAGACACAGCAAAACAAACACACCCATGGACCCTAAATATATGCAAGGGGCAAGCCTCCCTGCCCCCCCACACCTCCACTTCTTATATATACTAACTCTGAGGTTGCACTAAAAACACAAACACACAAAAACACCACTACACATTCTACACTCCCCTTGCAGAAACACACATCACATACGTACAAATACCACCACTCTCAACACTTACACACTCACAATCTCACCTACCTACCTGATCCCACACCTCAAAACTCCAAACACACTCACGCACACACTAAAATCCCTACACAAAACCCCTAGTAAAACCTCACTTACCTGAATCTCCAGCTACATCCACATACCACACCGCGCATCACGAACATAGGGAATCCCACGTCAGGTACGTGACTCCACAACCGCAGATTTGACATTTTCACATTCGGGATTCTGCACTTTGGCCTCGAGCTACTGAAGTTTGACATTTCAGTAGTTTGAGATTCTGAAGTGAAACCATAAATATATATATATATATATATATATATATATATATATATATATATATATAATGTATGTATATACATATATATATATATAT
The DNA here is from genome assembly GCF_019279795.1 of Protopterus annectens. Taxonomy (NCBI): domain Eukaryota; kingdom Metazoa; phylum Chordata; order Ceratodontiformes; family Protopteridae; genus Protopterus; species Protopterus annectens. The sequence continues at coordinate 589,425,855 of NC_056747.1, read as the reverse complement.
ATATATAGATATATACATATATATAGGAATGGAAATTAATAAAACTGAATAAAAGGGAGAAAGATTGAAGAAATAAAGAAATAAGGGGCCAGATTCAATAAAGCCTAAACTAAGTGTACACAATATGTATTCAAGCACATTCTTACCAGACTTTTTGTGCTTTCTAGTTACTTAGAAAGATTACACTAAATGTATATGTAGTTTACACTTTATGGTGAGCTTTATGAATCCCTGTCAATATCTAAAGCTGCAAGAATGTGAGTAGAAAAACTAAAATTAGGAGATTTCGAAAATTTAAGAATTGATTTTGGTGGATATTCTATTTTAAGTGCACAATGGGTGAATGTTTTAAAATAATTAAAGGGACTTAGTGCCATGTGGAATAGGTATAGGTTGTCTTTTTTAAGAAAAATCATACAGATGAAGAAGGTGTTCGTTATGTGTGTGTTGTCTGTTCTCTCAGAATGGTATGCACTTAGTGTAGGCATTATTGAATCCTGGGGAATGTTTCATCAAGAAAAAATTAAATTGTGGAAATTAAGTATAGAGGGGATAGGAAAAAACAGGACAATCTGGTATAAAAATATAATGCTGCAAAATTAGTGTGTGAACCCATGAGTACATTTAACAAAGGGAAAAGTAAAATAAACAAATGGCTTGTGAAGAATGTTGTATGCCAAGATTATTTAGGGAGGTTATGAATGAATAAGTTGCCAGTGAAAGGAAATATGCTTTATTAAAACGTAAATGAAAGGGCATGTCTTTGTTTGTGGTGAATTAGAAATAGCAGAGTATGTTTTCTTAGTATGTAAAAGAGTCAAAAAAGTTATAGGAAACATAATACAAAATAATTTGACAGAATTAAGAGATTATTAACAGATAAATATGGATATTCTACAGGAAATATAAAAAAGACTGTTAGTAATTTGGATAGAAAAATGTTTTGTACTGTATGGATAATATGGAATGAAGGATTGAGCTTACCTAACAATACAGAAAATGAAATGATAGTTATGGAAAAAGGAATGGGTGTCTGTATGAATGAAAAAATGTTGTTAGTGATGACAAAATGCAAATTTAAGTTTTGTAAATATGTAAATATGTAAATTGTATACAGTTATATAATAAAGGAGCCCTATATTTTGGAGCTGCTAGATAGTACTTGATGGCTCCTAGTGCAGCAGCAAGGAAGAGGCCTAAGGAAAGCAGCAGCATGGAGAAGGAGAGACAAGTTGTGTAGAGTCTGGATATAGAAAATGAGAATTTGTAGGAAAAAATGTCCAGTCTGGAGCTTCAGAATGTAAACAAAGATTCAAGTGTCTTGAATGCAACAAGTAAGCTATGTTTGGCTGCCTCAGTAGAGAAGGAAATAAGTGAGTCTGTTGAACTGGTGCAGACAACAGAAGTGGCATCAGGAGGGCTTGCAGATGAGGTTCTGTTAAAAATAATCAAGCAGTATGATCCATGTGATAGTTCTGCTTTTGTGATTGATCATTTTTTCAGAAGAACTGAGGATGGTAATGTAGAAAAGGAATCAGGTGATGTGGCAGCAGAGAATGCACAGTAGTAAGAACTTATGCAGCAGTGACAAAGTAATGGAGGAAGCAAGAAAACTGAGAAAGTGTCTGCTTTTTTAGTAGAAGAGAATGCAATAACTAAAACATATGCAGCAGTGACAGCAGGCAAGAAGGGATAACAACAACAAACTGTATGTAAAACCATTTTTAAAAGAAGAGAACAACAACTGTAGAATAAGAGATTAAAAAAGCGACACTGTAAAGGATGGATATGTATGGGACAAATTGGCAACTGTTCTGGGTTTTAAAGCTCAGGTAATTTGGTTGTTTATACATATTTGGACAGAAATTTTGTGACTTAGCATTTGAAACTGAGGGACTGACAATTACATTTCTGGAACGGTGCAACAAAAAGGACATTTATATGTGGAGCAATTATTTGTTTTCTGGTAGTAACTTAAATGTAAAAAAGACATTGTTTTGCAGTTTAAAACTGATGAACATGAAAAAGACATTGTTAAAAATGCATGCAGTGTTTATGTAAACTACTGAAAATACAGTTCATAGATTCATAGTGAATGTTAGAGATGAGAGAAACTTATGGAAATCAGGGTAAAGGTTGGAAGCTGTTGAAATGTGAAATAAAAACATGGTGAATCATTTTTTTTGTATCTGGTCATACAGGGATATTAAGATATGCTGGACAGCCTAAATCTTGTTTCTTTTGGGGGGACTTTCTCATTTACTTGATGATTGTGATAAGGTACTACATAACCAGCATAGAGAGAAAGGGCATACAGCAAGATCGTGTGTGCCTAAATGAAGGTTGTATAAAAAGGGACACTTTTGGATGGATTGTCTAGATGAAACAGTAAATACTGAAAAAGAAGGGTGAAGGGAAGAAAACCTACATGAAGAAGGACAACAAGATGCTGGGGAAAAAGCTGTAAAAGAATAAAAATATATGAAGAGTAAAGAGTAAGAGAGTGACAGCATGCAGGAAGAGAGGTTAGATGAAAGGATTGATACTAATATTTTTTGAAGTTTTAGAAAATGAGAAATCTGCTTCTGAGGATCAAGCATTATTTTTATATTTGACATAATCCCAGGAAAATATATTCAACTGGGGTAAGAGTAAAAGTAAGAAAACAAAGAGTTAAAAATATTTTCCCTACTCTTAAAAGAAAATAGGAAAATAAACTATTTTTTAGTACTTTCAATATATGTGAATAGTATTATTAACACTGTAAGGAGGACATGGGTACTGGAATTGTGTGTTAAATGTGAAGTGGATGATGTTCTGTTAGATGATGTATGATTCCTGACAAATCAACAAAGACTGCAATGAAAAATTGTGGGGTGGAAATATAAAATGGAACTTATGATGAAAATATGTTTCTGGAGTGGCTGTGTTGTGTAAACAAAGCAGCAAAAATACTGGAAGGTTAACTGTTGTGGATGTGAGGTGGAGAGAATGTGTTTATAGAATTATAACAAATTATGTATGTATAACTAGCAAGGAAACAGAATTTGTTTCAGTAAATATTAGACTATGTGATGGTTAACATGAAAATTATAATTGCAGGAGTCTTTAATTGTGATTTAAGGGAAAAATGTAAAAAGAAAGGGAAAGATGTAAAAAGCACATGACGTGATAAAATGTGGTAAATCAACTGTGTAGAGCACAAGTCAATAGACTTATAGAATGGGGTCACTTGGATCTGAAATTGATTATTTTGCATTATAAGAAGTCTTGGGAGTAACAGATGGTGATACCGTTGTGATGAGTTTTTCAACCCATTTAGCAATATGGATAGAGATGATGGAAGAAAGAGAGTACTTTAAAATGGAAAAGAGTCAATGAGAAAAAATAGGATTAAATTGGAGAGTGGGAAGCATTGCAGTTATGGACGGATAATATAACCATGAAGGACTTCTATAGAAACTGGTCTGAATGGGGGAAGGAATTTAAAAAGAAGTATAAAAGTGTTTTATTTAGTGGCAAGATGATGGAAGAGAAAGTGGAATATGGAAAAATGTATAGAAATGTATTAGAGAATTTAAAGAAAAATAAAAGAGAGTATTATGATATTGAAAAATAAATGTATAAAAGAAACTGCAAAAAAATCCAGGCGTCACTGTTTAGGCAGACTTTATTTACAATGGAGAAGTGAGGAGATATCTGCATATTTGAGTAAAATAGTAAAGGAAGACAGTATAACAAGGGAAATGCAAAATGTAAGAGGAGAGGTGAAAGAACACAAGAGCATATTGTGGTGCAGCATGTGGACATATATACAGTAGTAAAAAGAAGGAAAATAAGATAGAATGGAAAGTAAAAAATGCAGAGCAAGTCAAAGAAGAAATTGAAAAAGAAATTATTATTAGTGAATAGGATGACAAAATTAGGAAAGTGAATGTTGGTTCAGTAACAGATCTGGATGGTAAAGGATATGGAATGTAGAAGAAATTAATGGTTTGGCAATTAGAGTATTCAGTAAATGTACTGAATGCATGCATACCTCTCAGATGTCCAGATTTTAATAGACTGTCCAGATTTTTACCTCCTATTTTTTCACTGTTCCTTGCAGCATTTGTAGTTTTCTGGAAAATCAATGAGAATTGAATTCAATAAATAGTATGGTCATGTCAGCATTTGAATTTCAGATTTCATATCCTTCAGAAAATGCATATTAACTCAAAGAGCAAAATTTAAAATTTGTCCCTATGTTGGGCATTTTCTCTCTACTATATTTGGCTTTGTCCAAATTTCTTGTGCTAAGAGGTTGAGAAGTATTAATGAATGTCCGTTTGTTTATGAAGAGTTATGTAGTGCCATATAAAATTTATATGAAAGAAAGATGAGAAGAATGGAATTAAAAAAATGAGACCCATCACACAAATAACACAGATTATAAATTGTTAATGAAAATAATACAAAGAATGGTAGGAAGGCTAAGGAATATTAAGGAAGTATATATATATATATATATATATATATATATATATATATATATATATATATATATAGCATTAAAGGGAAAGAATGTCAAAAATTGTTATTGGTTATGACAGAAATTGTGGATGATATAAGTAAAAGGGAGAATGTGAGACCTATGGTAGGTGATATTAGCAAGGCATTTGATACAATAGAACACAATGCTTAGTGGGATGTTATGGATAAGTATGGAATGTGAAATAGAAATAAGAGTGTGGGTATATCAGCATATCAAAATAATAGCGTGAGAGTGTTACTGGACAGGCAGCTGTGTAAAGAAATATGCATGAAGTGTGGTGTAAGACAAGGATGTCAAAAGACTGGAATATTGTTTTGTTAATGAATGAGATATTGAGTAACGTAGCTTACAAAATGAAAACTGCTACATATGTCATGCAAAAGGAGATGGTGATTGCAGTAGTTTTGACATACTCAGACAATATAGTTGTAGTTGCTAAGAGCAAAACACAGATGAGTGAAGTTTTGATTTGACTTAGCGGATGCTTAAAGGAAATGGGAATGACCTTAAATAAAGATAAAAGCTATTTGTGTGATGTGATGAAAATTGGCTATTTGTATTTTTCAATGAAAGAAATATCATTGTAAGGAATACAATTTAGGAAAAACTACCTAGTTATGATGCAAAGGGAGGGTTTGATAAAAGAAATGAAAGAGATGGGTCCTGTGCAGAGGATATAAAAATTAGCATTATGGAAAAATGCTTATTTGGTGAATTTGTTATTAATGGGAAAAATAGCATATATGTCAAATATTTATATGATCCCAGAAAAATATGAAAAGGGAATTGTGCAATTGGTGGTTCTTTCATATGAGGTATGAAATTAAACCCAGTAAAAAGAGATGTGTTGCATATGAATGAAGATGAAGGGAGACTGTGGTTGCTAAATCCAGCAGTTTATTGTGCTTCATTAAACTTATACAAAATATTAAAGTGGGTAACAGAAGAGAATGATAATTTAATAGGAAGAATGTTTAAATATAAGCATAAAGATTCTGGGAGATAGTGAGAATAAGAAATAGAGAGAAATAATATATAAAGTAGTTAAAAATTATCAAGAAAAAAATAATACTATGGTCAATAAAAATTGATGATATAGAGAAAGATTGAATGATGTGATAGAATAGTGTGATGAAACAATATTATTATGTTAATTCAGGGGGAAAAATTACTAGCAGAAGTGATTAAACCATTAAAGTAAGGGAAAAGTGTTGTACCAACATTGTAGTGTGTCAGGATTTCCTGTGGAGACTGGTAATAAATAAGTTACCAAAAAAGGGAAATATGCCAAATAAAAAGAAAGTTGAAAGAATGTGTTTAATTTGTGGGGAGGAAGACAAAACAGAGAATGCTTTTTGAAATGTAAAATAATGGTCGAAATCTGGGAAAAGTGTGAAGAATTTTTTTTGAGAATATTAATGAGAAAATACAGATTATGTTTGGATATTATATGAATAAGAAGAAAGAATATGTGAGAGGGGCAGATAATTTTAGGTTCTATGAGTTATTTGTAATGAAAGCTTGAGTGAAATTTTGTTTAATAGGAATTTGATTTTGGTAGATATATTATGAAAAATCAGATTATTGTTGTGGAAGGAGTGGGGGTCAATTATGACAATAAGAATGTTAAAAGTAAAATGATATATAGAAAAATAAACTAGAAATGTGTATATATGTGCCTGTAAATATGTACATTTTGTGACTATGTAATTTATGAACAATTGTGTAGGCTCCATGTGAAGCATACATGATATTTACATGTTAGTGCAATAATTGCATATGTACGGTTCTCATCACGGGTCTATATCACTTTATCGAATTAACTATTCCCGGAACATCTCTTCATCAAACCCAATTAAATTAATCTTTATTTTGTTGAATTGTTTGGCAGATTCTTTCCCAGGGTAAGCAATCAGTTGGCTAACCTAATGACTGCAACAGAAATGGCACTATTTAAAACCCAACCTGGTAGAGGGCTACACCCCCCTAACTAAATATACCAACTCAGAGGTTGCACTACTGTAGGAAAAAGGGCAAATCCCCATTTATGGCCTACTGTTTTTCCCTTGGGAAAAACTTTGCTGAAACAATCGTGCAATAGAATAAGATTTTGCTTAATAGAGTTTGAGGAAGAGATGTTCGGTAAGTAGTGCATTTGGTAAACAGATATGGATCTGCTTATCATACCTACACAAATTCCAGCAAGTTTTCACATCCAGCAACAGTGCTTGTGGCCAGTAAAATGTGTTGAGCAGCACAAGCACACACAGTAAACAGACTTGCCTATGGGCAAACCTGTTAAGTGTACTCACGGGGACAGCAGAAAGAACTACACAAGGCAAATAATGCATGCTGGGCACAGGCAGGGAAAGTGCACTTAGTGTACTGTGCACATACACGTAACATATTAATACAGTAATAAGTGAAGAGGATGTAAAATGGCAAGGGCAACTACAATAGGTTCATAGGTTGGTACTAGTCTATCGGCCCTAGGGCCTATGCAAGCCTAGCCATAACAATTCCCTGGATATTTCTTCCCACAATATTTACTTCTCTGGACCCCTGTCTAGCAGGATGACTGACATGATCCTCGGGGTGAATTTCCTATCTCCCAATAGCCTAGTAACTTCCTATGATCCTATGAATAAAAGCAGGCATGATATTATAGGATCTGAGAGTTACACAAATTCAAATAATTTTATAACAGAGGGGAATTACATGACATATGAATGTCACTGACATGCTGAGTTGAGATGACAGTTCACAAGGACAGTACATACATAATGGGATATTTGCACAGCATGCATTTCATTAATATAACATGCTGGAAATTAGGAATGGCTCAGAAGCCACAATCCCCTTTTGCAAGGATCAGACCAGTACCACCAATGTCAACATTAACCTGTATATTAACTGTGTAAACTGCAGAAATAAGCCTAGCAGATGTATGAGGAGCATTACACTTGAAGGGAATTAAGCACCTCAGTATTCTAATGGTTGTGCACTCCATATGTAGGTGTGTGTGGTGCTACAAATGTGGGAGCAGAGTGTAACATACGCAGCAACCTTGCATGAGACTCCTACCTGACACAGTTATTGTGCCGCAGACAAGAAGAGATGCAAGCACCACACCATGATGCAATGTGTTCCTCAGAGCTGCATATTGATCGGCATCTGCCCTAGGAGGTAGCAGTGGGTATTGTGACAATCAAATGAAATTCATGTGTGAATTAAAAAAAGGATGCCTGAGGATGAATGTCATATCAGCATGTCAGACTGATGGCAATTAAATAAGTATGCTCATGTGCACACAACTGTGATCAGTTCTGTATATATGTTCCTTGGTAAAGGAAGGCTTCTCTGTATGTCTATACACATACCACCCAAGAACTGGGGCACACTTGTGTATACCACAGGACTTGATGCATGTGCCAAAGTGACACTCTCACAATGACATTAGCAGAATAAATGTCTACTGCCAAATCTACATTCATATGTGTTCGTGCAACATATCAACAGATAAGACTGGTGTGATGTAATGTTTGTTGTGTCATGTCAGTATTTTCACACAAAATGAAACCCTAAGCTACAACCGAACATCAAGATGTACAACTCCTCCAAATAATAATATGGCTATTAATCACATTTGCCAGAGATGAAATGTTATCATGCTGTTGAAATCAACCCATGTGACACCATTCAATCAGCTGTACTGTATTTGTCCACACTTTTTATCTTTTAAAATTGATGGTGGAGGACTCGGCTTCTCCATATGTACAAAGTTTAATTGGGGGGTTGTCTTTCATACAAAAGAGTTAAGGACACAAATGCTTACAATTACTCAATGCTGGTTTGAAACACTTGCCTAAGCATTGAGAAAATCATCATCATAGTGGGATCAATGAATGTGCCATGGTATTAGTGCATCACCAGTTGTTATACATGTGGTTATGTGAAAGCATTACATCATGTGTATGAATCAAGGAATACATCCCCCTGTAATTACTCAGAAGGAATCTTGCTGTATGTCAGACACCATTGACTGATGCTACATATACCAAACACACATGTAGCCCCCTGCTGTCATCACTGTGATGGTAGAACAATAATGTCCAATGTAAATATGATCCCGTATTTTAACACATGCCTTACTTGGGCAACAGCATACATTACATCATCTCATGTCCTCAGTCCTGAGTATGTGCTTCTCTAAAACTGTGATGGAATGACAATCTATTCAAATGACAGCATCAGTCTTCAATACAGCCTTTCCAAAGAAAAGAAGAAAGCTTGGTACCCACCATTTCTGCAGCACAGGTAAAAGCTGCATTATCCAAAGCCAAGAATACAGCATCCATGGGACCTGATAATATCCCTGGCTGCATCTTACATGAGCTACAAAATGAACTGGGACCACATCTGTGTGCCCTGTTCATTCAAAGCCTTTCCTCATGTTATGTCCCTAACGAATGGCACACAGCTACAGTCATCCCACTCCATAAATGGGGAGCAACTACAGACTCTGGGAATTATGGCCCCATTAGCCTGACGAGTCTGGTATGCAAAGCTTGGAGCGCATCATCATGGGCCTGCTTAACAAAGATATAGGAAATCTCCAAACTCTTGATCCCACATAGTTTGGCTTTTTCAAGGGAATATCCTGCCTGCTGAACCTGGTTGATTTCTTTGAGGGAGTCACCAAGGCTGTGGATGAGGGTAAGGCAGTGCAAACAGCCTACCTCGACCTGGCCAAGGCCTTTGATACCATTCCCCACTCAGGTATCATTGATAAATTCACCAAACTAGGCATCAATCATTACATCACTAGGTGGGTTGCAAATTGGCTCACAGACAAGACCCCTAGAGTGAATGTTGCGGATTCCAAGTCAGACTGTCAACTAGTCATTTGTGGAGTCCCACAGGGTTCAGTCCTGGGCCTTCCCCTGTTTGGTATCTACTTCTCAGACGTCCAGGCCAACAGAGAACAACTCTGGCTGACCATGTTCACCGATGACTGCAAGTTAGGAGTCATTATCAACTCCCCAACCCCAAGTGATGCAGACATCATACAAAAGGGCCTCTCTGAGACCAATGACTGGTGTCAGAACCATGGCCTGAAGCTTAACATCAAAAAATGCGTTATCATCCCCTTTGGAAAAAAACTCAGATGGCTCTCAGCGCTGCTCTCCGACGTCTGGCCCGGCAGGCAGTTGCCTCAGGCAGCTCTCGTTCGACGGTTCAGTCTTCTGGGGCTCCTGATTGCCGAGCCAATGCTCCCCGCGTCCGCAAAAGCGGTCAATTCCTTGTCTCTTTAAACATCAAAGTCATAAAGATTTAAGTACCCGTTTGGGACCTTTCTTGCCTCAGGTGATGTCAGAATTCTTCGCCAAAAATTATTCTAATTGTTTCTCTTCGGGTAAACAAATACATTTCGTGGAGACCTTTCTCCAGCCCTCCTTTGAAAGTTTGCCTAAGCGACGTCTGGCCTGTGCCGCCTGCTATAAACAAACTCTGAATAAGGACCGGGAGTTTTTTTGCCTCTTTTCGATTGAAAAGTTTGCCCTCCTGGATTGTGCCTCCGGACCGACAAGTGCCCCCGCTTTCTGGAGGTGGGGACCGGAATCCTGAGCCGGCGACCGACCTGACTCCGCGACAGACATTTCTTACATTACACCGGTTCCATATGGTGGTTATTCCGGATGGAAACGAAGACACGCATTTAGCAAACCTGGATTTGGGCCACACCAACGCCCATTATTGTACTTTCCTCGGATAGAGCCGAAATGCGAAACCATTGCTGTGGTGCTAAGCACTGGCCGCGTGGCTCCAGCTTCAGGCCCATACAGGCCAAGCTCGCAAGGCCTACAGCCGCTGAGCGAAGCTGCCTGCAAGTCCTTGCCAGCATCTCGAGCTCCCCCTGCTAGGCCACCAAAACCTTGCCCTCAGAAAAATCCTGACTATCTGCCTCCTTCCTTGAAAGATTTGTTCCCTGAGAGGCTCCTCCCCCTAAAATCCTGCCTCAGCCCTCCTGATAAGCTCCCATAAGGGCTGCCTATGAGCCCCCTGACCCCCTTCTTCAGATGAAGATTCTGGGGCTCCGGAGGATTCCAAATCCTCCCTTTGTTGGAGTGAGGATGCTGGATTGAGATGCAGAGGACTCCATTCCCTCGGCTCTGCCTCCTGAAATATTTCTTTTCCAGGAGCATTTTCTGTGAGGAGCATTTCCAGTGGAGCTCCCAGGAATATTTGAACTGACCTTATTAGCCCTAGGGAAGTGAAAGCCACATTCCTCTGCTCCCCAGCTCCTCTGAGGAATATGTTCTCTGATAGGGCCCCTGACTCACCCTTTACAGCCATTGCTCAGACCTTTCCTGTCAGTGCTTGATTGTAGGATGTGTAGGGTAGATGACTCCCACTCCCCCCCATCCTCTGCCCCATGCTGTACCAAGCCTAAACTATTGCCCGGGCCTCCCTGAATGTTTCTGCTTTCTTTAGAAGGAGCTTCCGACCCAGGAGGTAATTCAACTGTTTCAAAATCAGGATTTTTATTGGATGACTACCCTAAAAATGAGAGCTTTCAATGATTTGATTCAGAGATTTTTAAGAGGTAATTTTCTCTATAACTTCTACAGAAACCTTAGCCTTTTCTGCAGTGTCATATGTTTCAATGGAACAGGGAGGTATTCACATTTTGAAGGGATAGGATATGAATCATTTTCTGCAGTGTGGAAGGCCGCTATGACGGGAGGCATGGCTTAGAGCTATGCATGGGCAAGAACAATTAAGCAGGCATGCATGGAAAGAGCAGCTACCTTGCGGATCATAAAAAGGCAAAAAAGCTAGATCAGTCAAAGAAGGAGAACATTTCAGAAAACATAATAAGAAAAGGCAAAAACTCAAAGTGAGAAAAATAAAAGAGTTTCCTCAGTTCAGATTCAAAGGGCATTGGAAGTCTAGAGTCAAAAGGGACTGTAATTCTAAAAATGAAAAGATTTCAAAAAGAGGCAAGAGAGCACAATAGAGAGCACACACAGGGGATGCCAATGGCTGGGACAAATTCAATGACTTTAGGAGGCAAACAGCCAATACAGGCAAGCAGGTGACATGCCAATGGCCGACTTATCGAGGACAATCTCAAAGAAAAACTCTGGGAAAAAAGACAGCTCTATTCTCTGTCCTCAGACCACTATGCAAACAACTCTGTTCTCAGAAAATTATTACAGAGAAAAGAAAGCAAGGCCAACTGTTCCATGAACAAATCAGAAGGGCATCCCAGATCATGCAAAATCTGAAGGCTCAGATCAAATCAACCAAAAAATCAGAGTTTAAGATCAAGGTCCAGAAAAAGTTCCTACTAAGAAACAAGGTCAGGATTTTAAAAGCTCAGAAGAACAAGGTCAGAAAAGTTCCTAAGGCTATTCCCAAGGTCAAGAAAAGAAAATCAACACTTCCCAATATTTACAAAAACTCTTAAATGCTTTCTTTACAGTACCCCGACTTAAATACAACAAGGAGGCAGTACCATTAACAGTCAATGCTGTCTTGTGCTGCACTCTGGACCTCAGCACTTGCAGGGGAGAGCAGACTGGACATTCTTGCAGAAGCCCAGCCTATTCACTTGCTCAGCATTGCCTTTATCAATTCTGCCTTCAGCTTTTATTTATCTACTGCTTATGTAGATTCAAATCTATGCCTGGCATCAGTAATTGTCATTACCGGGCTGCAGGGAAGTACCTTTCTACCCTACGGAATGATCTCATACACTGGCGGACAACAAAACCTTGATGACAACAACTATTAAAAGTCACACTTGCCTGAGCTTTTTTATACACTACAGGCTTTCTTCAGCCAAACTGCCAACAGCCTTCTCAAAATGACTTACCAGACTAATTGCAACCTCTCAAGCAAACTACTTAACAGAAGAGCAGTTAACTTACTTCATTAAAGACAAGCAAACTTGACCAGACCAGATGCTTGCAGGAGTTTATGTAAGAGCCCTCATGTTCATGGCATCTTGCATTCTCCCCATTCCACAAGCAAGAACACATGAGAAAACTTCAATGGTATCTAAAGAGCAATGGTAACAAACACAACAACAACAATCTAGAATGGTCCCATCACTCCTTCCATCTTTTCGCCATTTATCCCTTTGGGTCTCATCAAGTCAGGTCGAAAGCAAGTCACCCAAGACAACACATAACACAACACATACCACCCAAAAACCACAGATACCCAGACCAACATGGGAAACACATGCAGAACAGGATGGTAGAAAGGACAAGAAAACCACACAAAAATCACAAGAGGCACCAAAAACAAATGTTGCAGGCGTAATTAAGGCGCCGCCGCAAATGCATCTCATCTAAGGCAACAATAACACCTTCTAACAAGGCCACATAACTTTATACTGTGATGTCTATCTAGGTATGTGAGGTATAACTCATGCAGGCCTTGCAACTTTCTTATGAAAAAATCTAAAAAAACACTGAAACTAATCCACTTTGTTCAAACAAGTACAGTTCCAATCCCACAAATGTCCAGGAACGTCCTGGAAGCAAGAATTTCCTGAGTCTTTACACATGGGTTACGTGAAAGGAATGGCACATTCAGACCCATTTATGGGGCAGGCCAGGCAGCAACCTGTTATTGCCTCCCAACCTACAATCTCCCAAAGCAAAAGTCAGCTACAACTATCAGCCAGGAGCATGCATCATAGATGCATGCTCTTTCAATTTCTCCTCCCTAATGCATCCCTGCATTATTACCTCTGCCACTGATGACCATGATGACAGCAAAAGATCAAAAACAACCTAATACAACAAACTAATAGCTCCGGACTGGCCAAGACAACACTGGTATCACTACTACGGAGCATACGTCACCATCAAAACAACAAGCCTTTCAAGCGGCCTCAACTTCAAACCTCAACTCACTTCCCCACAGTTCACAGCAGCTTCCAGACTCACAGGCTCTAGCCTGGACAATCCTATAAATAATATAAATTTCATTCTCTCCTCCTCTCCCATTCGGATGGCGGATACCAACCACCAGAAGACAGACCACAAAGAAGAACTCCAGATTCCACATTTGGAATAATTCACATACCAACAGAATTATCATGGCAGCATCCCAGAGCATCCCTCATCCATCCTAGATTACTTGGCAAACAAAGGGACAAGGGACTTCCATACTACCATAAAGGTACATACTTCAGCTATCTCAGCTCTCACCACACTGTGTCATCACTGCTCACATTCTTTGCTAAGAGCAGCAATTTCTAAGAATCAGAATATAAAGCCTCCCAGAAAGGCACCAGTACCAGCTTGGGATCTCAATTTTGTGTTAGAAAATTGAGCTCTACTACTTGAGCCCAGCAGCTTTGAGCCCTGTGGATTTGCAATTTTGAGAGCCATTACATCAGCAGCTACATTACATCAGCAAGAAGGGTTTCTAAATTACAAACTCTAATGGCAATACCACCGTTCATAATTTTCCACGAGACGGAGTCCTTACCAAACCAACCCTTTTCTGCCAAAAGTGTGTGTATAGGGTGTCTCTGAATCAGGCAGCAATCCACCACCCCCCTTCCCTTTCCCTGAGAACAAAGGAAAAAGACTGTTGCATATACTTTGGACATACACAGACAACTTCGCTACTATCTAGACAGTCCCTCTCTCTGTTATCCTTAGCTATGATATATGTTATATGTCTGTGTTTGTTATCTATATTTATTTGTCTGAAACTATTTTTTGCCTGCCAAATTTATTTTTGCCTTTCCTTGGAGGGCACACCTGGCATGGGGCAAGAAACACACTGAAGAAGATGGTGTCGCCGATGTGTATGTAAATTCCTGCTGCTGTGGCGTAGAGAGATGCTACATCAGCCGGACGCGAAGCTGTGACTTTGGAATCCACATGACTGAGGGCTGCCTGAGGCAGGACAACCCATATGTTATGACTGCAGTTGCATATCTATCGGACATCTACATTTATGGTAGGTACAAAACTGTACTTTCCAATGAATTACCAAGTTGATGGGAGCCCACTGAACACTGAAGGGGCCATAAGAGATCTGGGCACCCAGGTTGACAGCCAGCACTTTCGACCACCACATTGCCACTGTGGACAGAAAGTCCTTCTACATGGTACATCTTGTAACAAAGGTTTCATATCCAGAAAGAAAGAGGTCATCACCTCCTCAATACTCATCCTTCATTAGACCAGTCATCGAATATAATGCCCCATTTGACATGTACCTGACCAGACACTTACAACAGCTGGAGAGGCCACAAAAGTACCTCACAAAAAGAATCCTAGGATTTAAACACATGTCCTACATAGACAGACTTAAGAAACTTCAGCTGTTCTCAGTCTGTTATTGTTTACTTAGAGGTGCTCTCTGCTTTACTTACAAAGCCATGTCCGACCCAGCCCTACTTGAAATGCTACACCTAAAGAAATCCCAGTCCCCCCATGCCACATGGTCTAGAGATCACAACCTCATTACCAGAATTAACAGAACATGCTGGAGGGACAGGTTCATCTCTCAAAGACTGCCCATACTCTGGAGTAAGTTTGCCATTCATGTCAAGCAGAGCACCTCGCTGGCCCTTTTCAAGAGAGAAATCTTGATGAGTGGATGGGTACCAGAAAGTTCACCCCAGGATCACTCCAGCTGCCCTACTGGACAGCGGCACTGTGAACTAACATTGAGTAGTACGGTGCCTGGGCAATTTTTTTGGACTAGGCTTGTAAAGGCTCCAGGGCCATTAGCCTAGTACACACCTATGAACCTATGTAAAATAAATGCTTGTAAAAGGAAATATCATCTATACTTGAATATAGCACATGTGGATGACAGCACTGTTAACAGCATGTACACTAACTGCAAGCAGGGACATTGGGATTTGAGCTGTGTAGGTTAAGATCACAAGGCTTAATGAAACACATGTACAAATACAGATTTATCTGACAACTGTGACACTACACATTTCAATGGATATCACCGTTGTGTATTAACTTCTTGTTTCCATTAAAGTGGTTGCACAGCACAAGCACACTGTATAGATATATGTCATATATGTATTTGCAGACTGTTATGCACAATAGAATGAAGAAACACAGATGACACTCTTTCCTGTATTTAAATTCCCTACCTATCGACTGACAGAATCTACTCATCAGTGCCTTATATGCATACACCACAGAAGAACTCTGATTGCATGGTAGACACACAGAATTTTGAAAAGATGACATCAGCTGTATCATACAAAGGAAATGTGTGTACAAAAAGTTATTTCTACAGCTATGTGGACTTCTAAATGTTGTGGATAGTAAGAGGTGTAATACACTCCTGCATCCATTTACATTCACACACACACAGTCAGAAGAGTCTACCTATCGATGGACACAATCTACACACAAGTGTATTACACGCACATGCCTCAAGGGAGTTCTGACTTTAGTGGTGTGAGAATGCATTCTTGAAATGATGACGTCATAACTGTGTTGCAGATGGTATGCATTTGTGGACAGAGTGAAAAGGGGAAGTGGGGTTGATCAGACCATGAAAATGTTTCTCATGAGTGGGAGCCAAATGAGCACACCTGCTGAATTAATCATCCAGTGATGCAATGGCCCCGCCATCACTCATCAACACTGGCTGTTGTGAGATCAGAACCCCCTATCTATCTAGCTACACAGTCTAGAGGATACGGCATTTAATGCAAGTGACACCGCAGAAGTCTGACTTTTATAGCGTGAAACCACACTTTATAGAAGATGATATTAGCATTGTGTTATGGAGAAGATGATGATGCTGGGAGAAGAGTCTGACACTGATGTGGATTCACCTTGCACAGTGTAAAATTTATTCCACACTACTGCTTTTTTGAGGCCAGCAGTAATTAATGTCATATTCATGCAACCCCATGCACATACATACACACACACACACACACACACATTGATTGTTGTGAGAGTAGAACTCCCTGTCTATCTAGCTCTGCAATCTAAAGGACAGGGTACTTAATGCAAGAGCCACCGCAGAAGCTTGACGTTTATAGTGTGAGAGTGCATTTAAAAGACGATGGCATCATTGTGGTGTTGCAGAGAAAATGATGTTCATGGAAGAGCCTGACATTGATATAGACTTACCCTGCAGTGTAAAAGTAATTCCAGACTGCTACTTTATTAAGGCCACCAGTAGTTAAGGCCATATGTACGCAACTACGCAACCACACACACACACACACACACACACACGTTTTCAGCTGTGAGATTAGAACACCATACCTATCTACTGACAAAGTCTAGGGGGCCACAGGACTTAATGCAATTACTGCTGCAGTAGTCTGAGTTTTAAACTGTGACAGTGCAACGTAGATAGTATTAGCTTCTTAGCTTGTGTCAGAGAAAATATTGTGATATTGAAGGTTTTGTGCAAACCCATATTTGTTGATATGATGGGGTAAATGCAATGTTATGATCAAGAATACATAAGTACAGCTGACTTATGTCAGCTATGCTGTCATTAATGTATATTGCAGAACTGAGAATGACATTTACCAACCTGTCTTGTGTAGATGAGACACCCAGTTGTGAAAGACAGGATGGACACTGAATCATTCATGGATCATCAGGTTATGACGACTGTATGTAACCCTTAAAGAATGGTACTAAGAAGTGGTATGTGCTCATGCATGGGCAATGTGGAATGTCAATACCAATCAATACTTAATGTTCTAATTTAATAGGGATAAAAAAAATGATAATGTGTGTGTGTCAAGGCTCTATGCGGTTGTATATCATGTGTGTCAGTGCTGTAGTGCAGACCCAACTGTCCAGAATGAAGTGCTCATTTAAGCAGACAGATCACTGCATTTCAAGTGAGTACATTAAATTATTTTCATGTAGTGAAGTAATATAATCCATTAGCACTACTTATTTCTGTTCCAAATGTCATCCTAAAGCACAATGCAGAGAAATGTATTTGTGTGGATGTTAGCAAAGTGTTAGCCCATGCTTGATTATACTTTGATGTGTTGAACTTGGACCATGAACTAACAGTGTTTAGTGGTGTTCACAGATTCTTCCTGCTAAATTCTGCACAGACAAAATTCATGAAGGAAATATTGTGATTCCTATTATATGTACAATGGATCTGTTTTATCTTAACGTATTACATGCATATACTCTGCATGTTGTATTATCTCTCTCCATGTTAATTCAAATGCTCATTTCAAAAATGAAGTGTTGTGATTGCCTTCCACATTTTGCACGATGGCATTGAAGAAAACAGTGAAAAACTTATTTGAGCTGCCTTCTACAGTGCAAACAGGATTAAACAACAGGGCTCAGCCATCAGCACTCTGGACAATACTTAGGTTCATAGGTTCACTAAGGTTACTTAGTGGATAAAATTCACCTCTAAACCTAGCTTTCTCTGTGGCACAAAGTTTAAGCTTACTGAGTTAAATTAAAGAGCAGAGTTGAAGAATGGTTCGATTCCAGTATGTGATTTATCTTTCAAAGAGAGGCTGTGATTACTATAACAACATTTTATCATGAATTTAAGAATACCTGGGAATGATTATTATAAATATTATGTGAGTAAATAGCTACTGAAATAATCTTTTATATCTAGTACATATGAGACATGCTTCAAAGGAAATCACAAGTTAATTGTGCATACAGTGCTCTTCCTTTACTCTGTATTTGGATAGCACATCATGTGTAAGCACCTTTGTGCAGGGAAAACCAGGCTACTGTGGGCAATTGCAACAATTGAGCAGTTTTTGCCATAGGATATGAACAACCATTCATCATCACTCAGCATTGCTGCATGATGCCAAACTCGGCACAAAGGCTGTGGAAAGAAACTGAAGACTTTTTTATCAGCCATTTCTGGCAATGTAAGTTGTGTGCAATTCTTTTTTTTTTTTGACCAAATGAAATGTGTGAAAATGGGGTTGACAGGAAAGTGGTGAAATAAGAGAGGGAGGGCAAGCAGAGGGGAGGACACAGGAGAAAGAAAAGAGGGATCTGTAGGAAAATGGAGGTGAGAACCACAGCTATCCACGTCTTCACAGCCTTGCTGAATTTGGACTGCCACCACACCAAAGGTAGGTGACAACAACTGAATGATGTTGCACAGAAAATTGCATCAAATCAATTGTATTAACAAGACGCATAGGTGAAATGAAGAGCTATGTATAGGTAGTTATTTTTTTATTGTACAGGTACCCTTTTATATATATATATATATATATATATATATATATATATATATATATTTTTTACTTTCAAATAGAGAGGAATGTCAGGGAAGGTGCTTAGGAATGTAAGGGTCAGGTAGAAAGGTTAGGTGAGGAAGCAGGAGCAGACATACCAGACAAATAAGACAGACAGTTATGGTGATGGACACAGAATGTTTGGGGACACCATGATTGGGGATAGGTAGGGAACATTGGAGATGCACCTATGCCAAGCTTGAGAACAGTGAGATTTTAGTCCTCACCCTCAGGACCGTCATCACTGTCTCATGTCTCAAGTTTCCTTTGTCAGTGCTCAATGTGGCATAGTCTTGGCAATTTAATGAAGCACCTTTCTGACATGGCTGATTCAAGCACTGTGGTCCCTTTTTTATCATACCCTCCACCAGTCCTGTCAGCTGTTAGTGGGTGACAAAATCACCACCTCCACTAATACTGCTCCTGGAGGGTACCAGTGCACCAGTTGCAAGGGCAGAGCTACCTGATGTAGATGAAGCAGGTAGGCAGGGGTTGTGGTGGCAGCACTTACAGCTTGGGACCCTGAAGTGCTGGTATTGGTTTTACTACCTGTCTGTGGATGGCGGGACAATCCACAGTGGTCAGTCTTCCTCTCTGTGTGGCACGTCAGCTTTTGTAAGAAAATCTAAACTGTTCCAAGCCTCAGTCTTATACTGAGACCTAGTATACTCCCCCTGCAGTTGTCTACATCTGTAGCACTTCACAATGATTGACACAAAAATCCTGGACTCCTCTACACCCCACCTCTGTGCTCTAAATTCAGCACCATCATCTCCTGTACCAGCCATGCCTGCAGAAATCAAGCAGCAGTCCAATCTCATGTTTAAATGCTAATGTGCACTACCATGCTAACTGCATTTGTGTGATGGTAAGCACAGTGAGGGATTTATAAATAAAGCTGAAAATATTTTATCAAACAGCAAAGAAGGTGAGAAACATGGCAGTGAGATTTGTCAAGTGAGATGCTGAACATAGTCAGACTTTTTCAGATGGTCAACACTGACAGCCTCAATGTCTTAACTTTGTGGAATTACACACTGTAAAAAGTTAGTTGACCAATGTGGGAATCAAACCTAGGGAAGTAAAAATACATAATTTCAACAAAGGTGATTTTTTTGTCAGTGCTACATGAGAAATACCTTTCAACTATGTTCATTACAGATAAACTGAAGTCACTATAAATGGAGATTTACTCCACATAGGCCAGAATGTGTGTGTGATTTTTCGAAGTCCTGTGAAATGCATCTCCATATGAAAGAGGTAGTATTACTCTTTGTAAATGTATGTCAGATGGATAGAGTTTCATAAGCTAATTAATACAGGCTTGGGTAGGATACATACATACTTTACTACACATACTCTCTTTAAACACAGAGTGGGACTATGTGAGGAGAGAAGATGATTTTAACTTAAGTATTCTGCTCATCATAGATAAGCAAGTACATTTTTATTCCATTATCAAAAATATCCTGCTTAAATAATTATACACACATTCAACTGTGTTTTACAACAAAATCAGTAATGACATATGCTATTTAGAAATATTAATTTATCAAAGCATTAATGAGACATCTATTGCAATAAACATAATTATGATAGCCATTTTTATGTAGTGTTACCTTCATAATCAAAGTATTGTCAGAAACTACATTCTGATACCTATTGTAAAAATAAGTACAATCTGGAAATGAACCCTATATCACTTGTGTTCTGTTACTAATGTCAGTGCACTTGCACCTTGTGCCACACAGCCAGTTACAAAATAAGTGAATGTTCTCCATTCAGTTCTGTCCAGAGTGCTGATGTCCATGCATTGCCGCAAAGGCTGTTTGCACTACTAAAGGCTGAAAAAATAAAATGTTTTACTTTTTTCCTTAAGCAGGTAGGCTTGTCTGCACACCACTCAGCAGAAAGAAAGTGTACTATGTAGATAAAAAGCATATGTAGTTCTAATGAAAGTAAGTTAGCAATCTGGAGTAATAATTTACACATTCCCTTCACACAGTATGGGTTTGAAACCTAGAGCAACTCTGTTAAGGTGCCAAAGTCAATGCATTTACATCTTATGCCACAGAAAGAGGTATACATCATGTACACATCACTCACTCACTCATTAGTAATACCGTGCAGTGGTGACAAAACTGTTTGCGTTAATGGAGATCACAGAAATGCCATTGTTTCTTTAACTGTGATCCCTGCTTGTGCTCTGCTAAGCAGTGCTGACATTACACAGATAAACACACATGTATAAAATTTGTGTTCTGCACACCTTGGACAGTGGACTCTTGTTCACTGCTTAACTGCCTTGAAATGCTACCACACAAGAGTGCACTCTGTCAAAATGTGTGAAAATGAGAAAAACAAAAAAAAAATAAAAAAAATAATAAACAATTGTCGATAGTAACAAATGCAGGGGAGTAATAATGATAAGGCAGAATTGTGAAGTTTCCCAGATATGTGTGTGGTACAAACTAATCATATGCTCAAAAAATATGCATTAACCCTGTCAGACAGCACACTATGTAGATTTGAACCCTCAAGTTCAGTGCAACAATAACACACACTCAGTTATATTTCTTACTTCTATTTGCCACCAACACAGGACCAGAAAATGCTACTTTCTTATTTTCTTGAACATATCTAGATCAATGTGATACTGACAAATACTTTATGCTAATAATACCCCACACCATGTTAATGACAGGTTGCCAACACTGCCAACTATTTCTTCTCTTTATTTTCTGAGTCTCTTCCACTCCTCTCCGCATAACTACAGAAATGCAATGTCATGGGCATGTATTTTCATCTTGATTTCAATGTGTAATGTAACTGATCAGCATTCCAGACATGTTTCAAACAGAGAATGGACAGTGTGCTCTTACCACAAGGATATCAGTCTTGTTGGAGTTGTTGTCATAGCTCTCAAGGTTCTCACACTTTTTATTTTAAGACTAATCTGCATAATACAAACACCAGAGACGCACTTCAGAGACGAGAAGCACTTCAGTATTGCTGCTTGTTGTAGTTAGAGCAATTGGAAACACTTGCAAGCTATTATCAGCTAGCTTTTGTCATTGCTCCTCCTTGAAGTCCTAGGATATGTGCATGCAGTTGTCTAGCTACATACACCATGTTTACATCCCCAACACCAAGTAATTGTTTGGTATTCAGGAATGCTAATGATTTCACACCTCATTTGCATCTTCAAAGTGCTTAGAGGGCTGAATCTGCACTATATAAAGTTAAAGGTGTAGCTATGGAAGTGGAAGGAGGGGAGACTGATTGGATAAAGGCAGATCATTACTGCTAGCTACTTTGAAGAGATAGTTCTACAAATTACTGTATTATTTCATTAGGTATGATTATCCTCTTCATAAACTGATTTCCTTTTTATATTTTGAATGTATTTCAATATGCAATAGTGAAAAAGAATTTTGATCTAGATGCAATTTTAAAAATTCACTGCTGGTATACTCCACAGTTGTCCATTCTTGCTCTGCTTTCCAAGTTAGTGTGGTTAAATCACAGCATTATTCTATCATTTGTTACTGGAATTTCAACAGTTACAACAGGCAACTAACTGTATTGTGTTTATCATCCACTTCAAGGGTTTGTGCATGTGTAGCAAAGAGAGGTGTTAAGCTTCACAGATAGGTTCATAGGTTCATAGGTATGTGCTAGGCTATCTGCCCAAAAGCAATTATAAGCCTAAGCAGAATGTGTTGGTTTTTGCCACCCCCTTAGATTAGTTCCCTGTGCCTCTGTCCAGTAGATCCATTGAAGTGATCCCTCGGGTAAATTTTCTGTTTCTCATCCACTCATCAAGGTTTCTCTTGAAGAGGGTTAGATGGAACCTTGTGACCTCCACATCAGGGGAGAGATCAGGGGAAATTGTATGGCCCATTGAACTTTGAATTTTTGCCTAGTTATTGATAATACTACCATCAAGCAAACATTTAGACAACTGCTGCTGTCATTACAGATATTAGCAGAATGGATGTAGTGCTACTGTATTGTTTCTTTGTTTTTTGTTTTTTTTAATGGATGGGCTATCTTAGCTTGTGTGTGTGTGTGTGTGTGTGTGTGTGTGTGTGTGTGTGTGTGTCTGTGTGTGTGTGTGTGTGTGTGTGTGTCTGTTTGTGTGCGCACATTCATTTATTTTATGTTGAGGATGGGTACACTGATTTGGTTTGAGGAGAATGCTTTCTCTATGTACTACAACTTTTTTTTCTGTTTCTTGTCATACAGGATTATGGCACCCAGACTATCTATTCCACTAAAGCCACCATTCAGTGATGCAGAGAACATAGTCATCATTGAAGCCTTACACCACCATAGATCCTTCCTGTTGGACAGAAGCAGAGGTGATATGTTGGCCAGAAAAAGCATATGGCAGCAATTGGTTGTTGACGTAAATGTAGTGGGTGGATGTGCTCGAAATTATAATCAGGTGTGACACCATGCCATTGATATGATTACAGCCACATGCAGGAAGGCAGCTGCAGTAGCATGAGGACAGGTGGCTACAGGTGGGTGCTCTGCTATGGAACCACCACTCACTGACAAATGAGCATTTTCTGTCCACTGTCAGAGATTTAGGCAGCTCAGCAGAGGGATCACACAGACTCCCTGATGTTGGCACATGTGAACAACAGACCAACTTGTTCTCAAGAAGTCTCAGGTATGCTGTATATACAAGGCATATAATGCATTTCTGGACATCTTTATGTGTTGCTTCTTCTACATCTGAAAACACTGATACATGCGCCATACAAGAGAGGAGAGTCCAACAGAGATTCAGTGGGGGAATGGTCAGTCTTGTTGATTCTGGCATATTTCTTAAGGGTAAGATAGACAGTGCAGTATTCTCTTGTCCTTGTGTCATTTGCATTGTGATGGTTATTAGTCTTCTTTCTGCTGTCTTCCCCTTTCTCCATGGACATCAGAATTTCCATATGATAGACCACCTGCACATGGTAAGCACAAACTTTCTTTAAATAGTAATAAGTATTATTTAGATGTAGGTCTGAGGAGAGAGTAAAAAGTATTGTGTTCCATTAACATCTGAAATTGTTTAACATGAGTGTGTGGAACCAAGTTTGAATGTGTGTATATTGGAACATCGAAACGGCAAAATATCGAATCACGTTACATTGAAATGCTTACATCGAAATGTAAAAAAAAAATCACTAATATGTGGAGTGAATGTTAAAAACAAATTAATACATGCAGGGGGCAAGATCCCCTGCACTCCCCAGATCCCCTGCCACTTAAATATTCCACTCTGGAGATTGCACTTCAGTGCACTACAGTGTGGAAATGGAAGATTTCAGTTTCCTACACTGTAGCGCAATCTCGAAGTTGGCATATTTAAGTAGCGGGGGGTGTGGGGGTTGCAGGGGGGCTTGCCTACACCCTTATTGTGTCATGTCCCCATTGGCAGCTGTCATTGATAACCTTTCGATGTTTTGCTGGTTCGATGTAACGGGATTCGATATTTTGTCATTTCAATGTTCCGATATAAACCCGTTTGAATCATTTCCGCTCACTATTTCTCTCTTCCTTGTGTTTATTGTTTATTTTCAGAGGTGATCCTGACAGTGGCAGTGTAGAACTTGAACTACCTGGTGTAAGAATATAAGTAGCCCTTAATGATGATGATGGTGATATAAAGGCACAGTCAGGGGGTGCAGAGATTACTTCTGATTTTGAGGTTGTGGCTCACAAATCCACTGGCCTTATTTCAGATGCAGTCAGTATGCCGAGATACACCCATTCCACTCAAGCCTCCGATACAGGACAGATTGAGGGTGACACAGTTCATTAGGGTAGTGCAGTTTTTCCAGTTGCAGAGTTGATTACGTCCGCCCATAGCCACTGTGAGGGTGTGGCACCACAAAGGAGGTTTGCTAGAGGTGCTTGGAGGAGGCCTACTATCCACACTTGAACTGATGGTGTTGAGGCATTAGCATGCCAACACTCATATGTACAGGCCATCACGGAGGCACAGGCATGTTCCACAGGGGTCTCAGAAGACAATGTGCGAGTCCTAAACATGGTGAATTCTGACATGTATGACTACTTCAGCTATGTGAGTAACTCACTGGATAGCATGAGTGACACAATGGATCAGGCAATATCTGTGACACAAAATCTGCTGGAGGAGGATCGGCATCCATGTGTCTGTAGAGCTGCAACATCCTCTGGTGTTATTCAATGTGGCCCTGCAAGATCCCACTCCCATAATGGCAGTACTTCAACTGCTCTGTCAGTGATTGAGGTGCCTTCAGCCAGTTGTAGTAGGTCATGGGGTCATGGTCCTGGACGCAGTCATGAAGAGAGCTCATCTAGTAGACATTGCTCACTTTTAGCTAATACTTGCACTTCAAACCAGGGACATGGAAGTGGCAGTGCAACTACTGGCAGAGGTAATTGTGTGGAGTGACCAAACTGAACTGATAACTCTACCATGCACGACTTACACCTGTCTGACGTGGCAGGACATAGTGCTAGCACACAGCTCGATAGTGTTCATGCAGACACACACACACATTTCACAAAATATTCTTTTTCCCACCTTACTGAAATAGATTAGTCCAGATTTCAGGCTTTGCTGAATTCTGGACTGTGGTAAAGGTTCCTGTGTTGCCCATATCCTTACTTGGATAGGAGGAAGCTTCTCTGTTCACCAGTGAGAGTGGGGAGCTTTGAGCAGCCTATCTGTCCCTGGAGGAGTGGTCTCAGCCCAGAAACTAGTAGCTTATTGGCCATTTCCCATTTTGGGTCAATTCCTATCTCTTTCAGTTTCCCTGCTTTAAAACCCGCATTTGCGTGATTTTGCGCATAGCGCAGCATTGGGCAGCGCCGCTTAATCAGGCTTAAACTATTCCTGGCTCCACAAAGTCTACTCTTCACTTTTTCCCTTAGAACTGTTATAACTCTCAAAGTAAGCATTCTATTTTCATTCTAAAGCCCTGCACTTGATCTTATAAGTAATCTTATAAGTAAACACAAACAAACTAAAGCACTACACCCTCTCATACTCTTTATAAGTACTAGGCTCCCTATTGGTCCATTCTGATCAGTCAAAAATCAGTTCCTTATACTTCTCTGGCATGTCCAAAGGTCAGTTTCAGGTTTACTCTCCAGTCCAGCTAGTGAATCTGGGAATCTTGAGGCAATCTTACAATTGCCTTATGTACACAGACCACCCTCTCCTCCTCCCAACAAGCTCAAATATATGTAATAGATGCAACTATACAGCTAAACTGGAAGCTGAGCTCTCTCAACCCAGGACTGGCACAGTCAGTCAGGAGGAGAAGGAAACCACACACACCACAAATCCAGTCTCACATAGACCTATCGTATCAGCAAACCAAACACATAAACACACAAAAACATACTCGGAGGCTCTAAATAAAAATCTGCCAAAGCAGCAGAGACCTCCAAAGCAGACATCCAAGCAACCGCTACCCCACAACAATACCCACGTATCACATATTTCACAAAGTCAGTGTGCCACACAGTCACAGCCCTTAAGGCTAAACAACACACCTAATACACTTGTAATAGGTGACTCTATTGTCAGACACACTGACGTCCCACTTACCAGACTGAACAAGGAGAAGGTCACTGTAAGCTGCCTGTCGGGTGCCAGGATCCACCACATAACACAAGCACTCAGGTCACTCCAAAGCAAGTACAAATATGACTCCATCATTGTCCATGCTGGTATGAATGACCTGAGACATACCTCCCTTGACTATACGAAATGAGACATAGAGGAGCTCTCTGATCATGTAGCCCAGGCTGGTATGACCCTGACCTTGAGTAGCATCTTGCCCTCACCAAGAATGATGCCACAGTATAAAGACAAAATGATCAATTTTAACAATTGGCTAAAGTATTGGTGTCATTCAAACGGGATTTCAGCCTGGGACGACATGCTCGACAAGCCACGTTGCTTCACTAGGGACGGCTTGCACCTGCCACCTCTGGGCTTTTGAATACTGGCTAAGGCTCTTGCCTCCCCCATAGTGCCTTTTTTAGGCAAGGCTCAAAAGACAAACCCACCTCCATAGACAACACAAGGAAAAAAAAACTAAGGGTAATGCTGCTCAACGCCAGAAGTCTAAACCTCAAGATGCACACACACACTCAAGGCTCTCCTCATTATGGAGAATATCAATATCCGTGCAGTAACAGAAACCTGGTTCAAGGCTCCCAAGAGCACCCCAGTACTACCAGGTTATACCTCATACCATGCTTTTTGGCCCCAAAACTCGGACCTAATCACAAAAGGATGGGGTGTATCCATAGTCATCAAAGATACCCACACCTCCAGGTTAGTGGCACTGCATAAAGCATCAGAGACCATCCATGTGCAACTAACAGTGGGCAAAACTGCCTTTCAGTTTGTAGCCTGCTACAGACCACACTCCCAAACTCAGGAACCCCACTCAGCATTCCTGAGAACACTGGAGAATATGAAGGTCTCTCCAAACACCATAATATTTGGTGACTTCAACTACCCAAACAATGACTGGGAAAACTACTCAACCCCAACACCCTAGCCCAATGGTTCCTAGAATTTATAAACTCAAATGCTATGGAACAACTGGTCACCACTCCCACAAGAAGGGACAACATATTGGACCTGGTCATCACCAACATGGGGACTCTATGTTCCACCCCAGAGGTAAACCCCTCATTGGTAAGATCAGACCATAAATTAATCTCACTGGACATCCATATCCCATGCCCACCCCCAGCCAAGGAAACCATGATGAAAAATTTCTCAAAAGCAAACTTCACACTTCCCAAAACTGAGGTGGAATCCTTTAAAGCCACTGGGCCAATGGAAAATACTGCCCAAACTGCAGAATCCTTTACAAACACATTCTATGGACACCTACAGGAATGCATGGATTGTGCTATCCCAAATAAAACCAAGACTCACTCCTCCAAAGGCAGGAGACCTGTCTGGTGGACCCCGGCCATAAATAAGCTATACAACAGGAGGAAGCTACTACATGATAGAGCAAAATCCCAAAAAGGGAAGGCATCTCTGATCAGTACTAGCAAGCAGCTACGATCCCTCATAAAATCATCCAAGGCCAGCTTCGAAAGAAAAATTGCACAAGACGCTAAAGATAATCACAAGGCTTTCTTTAGTTATGTCAGGAATCTGGGTGGCAACTCCCAGATATGCTCTGAGTTAGCGCAAAACGACAAAAAATACACTGAACCCACAGACATTGCCAACATCCTGGCAGACAGGTTCAGTGCAAACTTCTCCCCCCTTCCCCCCCAAAAGAGCAAATGTCCATCCCAACAGAATGTAGCCTCCCTGACATCACAGATGCACAGGTGAAAGCTGCCCTCTCAAAAGCAAAAAACACAGCATCAATGGGACTGGACAGTGTCCCGGGCTGCATCTTACACGAACTCCAAGAAGAAATGAACCCTGATATAAAGTCACTGTTCAGTCTCAGCCTTACTACAGGATATGTACCCAAAGAATGGCGTACAGCAACAGTGGTCCCTCTCCACAAAGGTGGTGCCACAACGGACCCCGGTAACTATCGCCCCATAAGCCTGACATGTCTGGTCTGCAAAGCTATGGAGTGTATCACCATGGAACTCATAAACAAAGACATTGGGAACCTCCAGACACTGGATCCTACCCAATTCGGCTTTGTTAAGGGCAGATCTTACCTCTTAAACCTAGTTGACTTCTTTGAAACAGTTACTAAGGCCATAGATGAAGGGAAGGTAGTACACACAGCCTACCTGGACCTTGCAAAAGCCTTCGACACAATACCCCACTCGGGCATCATAAATAAGCTCATCAGCTTAAATATCAACCCCTATGTCACAAGATGGGTTGCAAATTGGCTCAGGGATAGAACCCACATGGTCAGAATTGCAGGTGCCATGTCAGACTCAAAACCAGTTACAAGTGGCATCCCACAAGGCTCAGTCCTGGGACCTCCCTTGTTTGGTATATACTTCTCTGAGGTACAGGCTAACATGGGAGGACTATGGCTGACCAAGTTCGCAGATGACTGCAAACTGGGAGCCATAATCGACTCTCCGGCTGACACAAGCAACCTCCAAAAAGGTCTCACAGAGATGGATACCTGGTGCCAGAGCCATGGCCTCAAGCTAAATGCCAAAAAGTGCATAGTCATTCCCTTTGGGAAAAACAAAGTGCCCACAAATTACCACATAGGTGGTAATCCATTAAGTATGGAAGAAGTAATTATGGATTTGGGGACCCAAGTAGATAGTAATCTCTCCTTTGACAATCATGTTGCCAAAGTGGTTAGAAAGACCTTCTATATAGCCCACCTTATCATGAAAGGGTTCACATCTAGATAAAGAGAGGTCATTGTGCCCCTTTACTCATCACTCATCAGGCCCATAATTGAATACAATGCCCCCTTTGGGATGTACCTTACCCGACAACTGCAGCAACTGGAGAGACCCCAAAAGTACCTCACCAAGAGGATCAAGGGCCTCAAACAGATGCCTTATGCAGTTTGGCTAAAAAAACTCCAGCTCTACTCAGTTGCTTACCGCCTACTTAGAGGCGACCTATGCCTGATGTATAAAGCCATGTCCAACCCAGAATTAATGGACATGCCCCACCTCAGGAAATCCAAATCCCTTAGAGCTACATGCTCCAGGGACTTAAACCTCAGCACGGCAATAAATAAGACATGCTGGAGGGACAGATTCATATCCCAAAGGCTCCCCTCACTCTGGAACAGGTTCCCAATCCATGTTAGGCAGATCCCCTCACTGACCCTTTACAATTGAAATCTTGACGGGTGGATAGGGGATCATAAGTTTACCCCTGGGATCTCTTCTGTGTCCTTGCTAGACAGAGGCACAGTAAACTAACTTTAAAAGGGCTATCTTCTGTGACCTTAACTAATCTAAATGGGAGGCGAAAGCCAAACACACTCTGGCTAGGCTTATAAATGCCCTAGGGCAGATAGCCTAGTATCAACCTATGAACCTAAAAAATGCCCATACTAACCCACATACATGCAAGCTAAGAAAACCTTAATATTGATATGGATACATCTCCTGTTACCAACCCTGAGATATTTCCCACTTTACTGAATGTTCTGTGTTGCTTACTTACACACACTCACTACATTGTTGTCAGCCTTGATTTACTGCCCTCTAACCATCTGCAAATGATTATGGCTGTGTTCATTTGGGTTGGACAATAGGTTAGCAGATTACATTTGATGCACAGGGTTGATAGCTAAGAGATTCTTTCTCAGTATGTAGACTATATGCATATTTAGTATATAACACAATTGTGGATGTTTCTATAAATACTTATTTTGGAAGGCTTTTTTTCATTTAGTACTGTAATTCATGTATTCACTGCGGTGGTGGTGCTGCGGTAGAGTTGTCGCCTCACAGTAAGATGTCCTGTTCATTTCTCAGCTAGAGCATCTTCTGGGTGGAGACATGCATGATTGGGTGTATTTTCATAGAAGGTTGTGCGTCAGGGCTGGCAACTCGGCACGTAAAAATATACTGCCAATCATTAGCAGACCGGAGTTCCGCTGTGGTGACCCCTAAACAGGAAAAGCCGAAAGACACAACAACAACAGCTGTAATTCATGCATTCATCCCAGTGATACTGGATTCCTGCTTATTGCTCTTCCTGTAAAACTGATATAACTGTCCTTTTGACTGTTTTGCATACAGTGGATAAGTAGCTTGATGCCAGCTGTTGTGTACAATGCATACCTGTAGATTGCGGATATCATTCCTATAAGTGAAGAATACCAGTGGACACCTCACACAGGTTCTGATTGAGTATATTTATGACTGACCATATGCAGGTAGTTTATCTTCTTACACATTTGTTCATATAATACAGGTTCCACACTTTCCTTGACGTTACTGCAGTTATGAGTCATGTGCTTTGGAGCTGTCTCTGTCTGATGCTATCCATACACAGATATTACATGGGTAAGTAAAGTTTGTGGGCAATGGATGGCATCACTTTTAATATTTGTATATGCTTAGGTTATGTGTATTCCTTAGCTGGTGAGTGTGTGTGCTGTCATCTGACTCTTAATTGCTAAGTGTGTGTGCTAACCTTTGAGTCTTTGGTGGTGAGTGTGTGGGATATCCTTTGCCTCTTAGCCAGGGCAAGGGCATATTGCGCATGTCTCCATCTGCCATCTACCTCTGTAGTTGGATGATTTCCCTCAGAATCTTCATTTATGTGTGCTGGAGGAGCCGGCCCTGCCTGTGGTCCAGGAGTGTGTGGTGCTGGGCCTTGATGTCCTTGTTGCAGCTGTTTTCTCAAGATGATATTGTGCAACATGACGCAGACTGTCAGAATTTCTGTGTAAGTGCCTGGGTCATACTGCAGGGGATTCCCTGATGTCCAACTGCAAATATTCCACAAACGAATAACTCCAACAAATAACAACAGTGCAGCACTAAATACACACCCTTAACTACTTTCACTTTTGTTTTATTTTAAAAGAAAAAAGACAAATAAGAGCTAAGCACTTTTGTTTCGAATGGAACTTCTTCAGAACTCCATTAAAACAATTTGTACAAACTACAACCATGTTCTATGACACCATTCAAAAAAAATGAGTGTGACAAGTGGTAACATGGACACAAAGAAATGTGGATGCTACACTCAGTGTCCCTACATTTGTAGTGGAAATTAATTTGTGATTAAAAATATTACTTATAAAATTGTGGGGCAATACAACTGTAAAAGCACTGATATAGTGTATCTTGCTCAATGTAAACAGTGTACAGCATTCTATGTGGGGAAGACCTTAAGAAGGCTAAGGGACTATATATATATATATATATATATATATATATATATATATATATATATATATATATATATATATATTGATTTTAAGTAATTTTATTGGTTCCTATGGGGACCATGTGATTTTAAATTATTTAAAATTGATGTTCATTATATTTTAATGGAGTTCTGAAGAAGTTCCATTGGGAACGAAAGCGCTTAGCTCTTATTTGTGTTTTTGTTTTAAAATAAAACAACAGTGAAGGTAATTACGGGTGTGTATTTCATGCTACATTGCTGTTATTTGTTGGAGGCATTCCCTGATGTGTTGAGACAGCAGAACCATGACTTCAGCATGCCAAACACATGCCCTGTGATGTTTCTCATTTGCATGGGTATTGCTGTTTTTTTCTTTTGAGGGTGTGTGCACATTTCTGCTGGGTGTCATGGTTCTAGTGCATAACCTTCATCACCCAGCAGATGGCCTTGTGGAGCAACATCCCTAGTGAACCTTGTGTAAAGCTATGAGGTATGCCATATGTGTAAGTTATGATAGCTACCTGAGATGTCTGCACAGACATTGAGGATGATCCCACAGACATTACAGTAAACATGACAGTTGATTGAATGGAACCCTTTCCTGCTGATGTATGTCCTTCCATGGTCACAAGGTGGTGCTTGTATTTCTATGTGAGTACAGTTTATGGCCCAAAAACTTCAGGGAAGTGTACTGTAGAATAAAATTCTTACATTGTTCTTGCTTTCTCCTGTGATGTGCATGGACAATAGACATAATCCTTTGCTTGTTCTAGCACAGCACTGAGATATTGGTGAATGCTTGTTCTAGCACAGCACTGAGATATTGGTGAATGCTTGTTCTAGCACAGCACTGAGATATTGGTGAATGCTTGTTCTAGCACAGCACTGAGATATTGGTGAATGCTTGTTCTAGCATAGCACTGAGATATTGGTGAAATATTCTGCGGGGGGGGTCTGTAGTATATCTTCTGTGGGTCTCTGGAATATACCATTAGCTAATATCATTAATTATCAGAGCAGTGTTTCTCTATCAACCCTGTATCGCTGTACTATTTCAATGTCATCCAGTCCATAATATGTTACACTGGGACTGAACACCCTTCTTCTCCTTGGGTGAGGTCTATCAGCAGTAGCATAGATTTGACCCTGTTACATATGCACATGTAAGACAGCAGCATTGGAACACATACTAATTAATGAATTAATATGATTCATTTCGCAGCATCAGCCTCTAACTTTTTTTTCCCTAAGTGTGATGGCAGTTGCATTCCAATAAGTTTTGTTGTTCATGGCAAAGGGCCACACAATCTCAACATGGTTACTTTATAACTTTCTGAATGGCTCCACCATATTGGATTGATTAATTAGCATGTAATTCAACCGATTATGCTTTTATTAGCATACTCTGTTGTTTAGCTTTGTTTGACAGCCATTTAATGAATACAAAATGACGCACTATGGTCTGCGAGTCACGTGATAGCAGCATGGAAATTAGCTGTTCATGAATCCAGCCCAATGTTTTTTATGTTGTGTTAGAAAAAGAAGCTATACTCCTTTTGATAGATGCTGTGGGATCTTTTACATCCATCTGAGCTACCACCAACTCAAGCAGATGGGACCTCAGTTTAACATCATATTCTGAAGGATGCCACATGCAGGAGGACCGCATTCCTCTTATGCTGCACTGCAGTGTCATTAATCGATCGACCTTGTGTGGGAATATAACCCAAAGCATCCTGTACCAAAGGTGAGTGTGCTGCCTTTTGCACCACTGACACTGACGAATAATCATTCAACAGACCTAACCTGTTTTAAATGGTCTATCAGATGAATGCACTGTAGTAAGGAATATAACGTAAAACAGCTGTAGTGAAAATGATATTAAATGCACAGATAATGTTCTACTGTATTTCCTCATATGCTAATTGTGCATTTACCATATTGGACAGAATTACAAAATAACAGCTGCATTTTTCATGTGGTGGGAGGAGTCCCACTGATGGCATTCAGAAAATAATGGCAAATAGCAATGATATTGCTATTTCTTGGAAATACATAATAACATTTTAAAGGAAAACAGGGATGATTGCATATTTTTATGACTATTTTCTATTGGGCTTTCAAAAATTAACCACAGACTACCAATTGCTTAATATTACTGCCTCAGATGTGCAGCATATCACCCCTGGAACACTTTGACAAAACATGCAATACATTTGCACAATGTTCAGAGGAAAGATAATGTTACAGTTATGTGAGATGAGACAGCCTGCAAACAGGCAATAAAAATAGCAGACAAAACTAGAGAACTACGCATAACAATAAATAAAAGTCTGATATCTGACCCCAGCATATGCACAGCAGTTAGAAAGTCATTTACAGTATCTTAGCTGAGTCAGCAGTGCTTTTCCAGCAAGTCATGAGTAATCGTTCCCGGTAGCTCATCTGGCTAATAGCAGAGCAAAGCACAGCATTTACCTAGCATTTAACCAACATTTCCTCCAACCAGAGCAAGTAAATACTGTACTAATAAATGACAGTACATTTATTATGAATAAGGTACATGCTACTTTAATACAATAATAAAAATATTCATTCCAAATATTATAACTTTAGTCACATACCATTTCTGCATCACGCAAGTTTCTCATCATGCTGCACATATACAAATACAGGCAGCTTCATAGGTTCATAGATGTTTTAGATGTTTACCAGGCTAAAGGGCTGCTTTTAGCACAAGGGGCTTTTTCCCAATAAATTGCTTAATAAATGTATGCCTGGGAACGTAAGCAGGGATAATTGAGAGATGAACCTACACACCATGTGTGACCATTAGGTGTCCATTTCCCAACAAACCAGGAATTTCCAGTCATCCAATTTTCAATTCTTATTCTCAATTGGGGAGGGAGGAATGGGGAGGTCACATGGATAGGGGTTCAGAGCTGTTCCAAGTCCGGGACACTCTCTGTCTCCTCCACCTAGTCCTATTTATATCACAGGCAAGGTTTAAAGGTTTAGATTGGGTAATTCTTGGGTGTTGTTTTTGCTGTTGCAGATATGCAGGCATCAGAGTCATACCAGAGTCCACATTTGTGTCTTGTGTTGTGTCTTTTGTCTCTATCAGATGGTATAAAAATGTAAAAATAAAATAATATAATTATCATATTAGTTATTTCTTTGTTTATGTGTTATTTGTTATTTTTTATTTTTTCATGAAAAAAAAGCTGTGCACATGTTTATAAAGTCATTAGAGAGTACACTTCAATATCAGCAGGCAATGGATAAATGTGCTACTCTTATGAAGATGTTTGCCGTGAATTTTTGTTGAAGAGGTGTTGTGAACTATTCAGGGCAGCTGTGTAATATAGGATGTAGCTATCTCTCGATGCATCATTTTTTATTATTATTTTAGCAGGGAGGACATATGTCTGTGCACATCAATTCATTCACTTACATAAATATCAGTAATGCTGCCTTTGTAACTGACAGGAAACTATCTCCATTCTGACAAGGCAATGTCATGATGTGTGTGTGCTGATTGTAACAGAATATGACCACATGCTGATGTAAAGGCTGTCGGTCATTCTTCATTTTGGGAACTAGGACCCCTTGGCTCTTTAGGGGGAGCCTAACAATAATTCTATGCATTCTTACTTGCTCAGAATACCTTCCTTAAAGAAAGCTCAGATGCTCTTGAATGGTCAAATTGTGGAAAAAGCCAAAACACAGGATAAATAAATACCTAAACTGTCTCTACTGCCAATTCATATGAGGCTCCATTCCAGTATAACAACTGTCTCGTGGCAAAATAACAGGGTTTGTTCTGCTGTGAAAAAACATGATTTTTGGGAGCTGACATAAAGATAGTAAGAGTGGAACCAGTTGTGAATAATTTTAAGATCAGTGCACAGACTACCTTTTGATGAGTCAGTAATGTGCATAAAAAACAGATTATTTGCATACAAAAAGTTACATGGGACAAGTATGTTCCAGGTCAGGTTGCTAAGGAAGACTGTGAAACTCTGAAAAACAATAGCCTTAGTGATGACCTTTTCAGACTTTCTTATGTTATGTCATGGAGTGGACATGAGGTTTTTGATCTCTACACATAATATAATGCATGTGAGGTAGTTGCGGTCTTCTCATTTCATTGCTGAAGTTCTGAACTTTATTCACCACCTGCGGGTGGTTTGACACATGCCCATACTTTTCAGAATGTGGCCTCTA
Source organism: Protopterus annectens (assembly GCF_019279795.1). Lineage (NCBI taxonomy): Eukaryota > Metazoa > Chordata > Ceratodontiformes > Protopteridae > Protopterus > Protopterus annectens. The sequence continues at coordinate 589,389,948 of NC_056747.1, read as the reverse complement.
TGACACCAAGCAGTAGTTATAGTTATGTGACCAAAATGAAAGCCTTCTTTTTTTCTGGACTGTATATCATGTTGATAGAAAGTGTCAGTAGTTTGTTTCAGTGCATCTTTCTGTCTGTCTCCTGTACTTTATAAATGATCAGAAAAGTGTTAGAGTCCAAGCATGACCTGGGAACACAAACACTCATTATCAAGAGAAACTCATTAATGAGTAAGTATATAAACAAACATGTCAAAATGGATATAATTTTTGCCCTATTTTTGTAAAAGAAAGAATATTGGTTTATCATTTCCTTGAATACCCAGATATGACAGCTCCAAGAGTAAGTATTAGACCACCTGGGGTGAGTGCCATTCTTATAAAATGAATTAGACCACCTGGGGTGAGTGCCATCCTTGTAAAATGAAAAGTGCCTAAATATCTGTGTTGCTGTGGAAGTGATGTCATTATGTCAAAGGTTGTAAATAGTGAAGGTTGAATGCATTATTCTATGAATATCTCATCAATCTTCCTGCGTTACTGAGACACAAACAGTTTTTAGGCAATATTTGTATCCTGTTCCCTCTGTCAGTTTGTTAACTAACTGTCCCATAAGAAAGCTTTGAATTATTATCGCCTTTGAGACACAGTTCCATGGTACATAATACTATTTCTTTTAACATCTGTCTCACAGCAGTTGAAAATGAAGACAAACACTAGATGTACCACACTACTATACGCACTGCTTTAGTTTTATGAAAGGACATGTTTTGCTTTCGTCTTCATTTTTCCAAAGAAAATCCAATAACTGTACAGAATCTATTAGAAATAAGGCATTTTGCAGAATTTAATATTTTAGGCCATATATGGCAATGAACAGAATTTGTATTTCTTACATGTATTTCTTACAAATACTACTGCTATTCTATTTAGGATTGTGTAATTAAAACTTGTTTTTTTTATTCTGTTTTACTGTACACACATTAAAAACATATAAATGAATCCTGTAATATTGGGAAATTACAATTAATAATTATTTGCAGATTTAAGAAACTTTTACCCCATGAAAATGAAATTTTGCTTTGTTTTAATAACCTCTAATCAGTGTTTGCTGATCCATTAATCACACCTTCTACTTCTGTACCATTGTTATTAGTAGTATTTATGGTCAGAATTCACTTACACAGCACATAGTACATAAGGTAGAGCACAAGGGAATGCAAGGCAATGTCTGTCTGTAATTAGTACACAATAAAGCATTAGGGGAACACTGGAGATATATTAGTATACACCAAGTTTGTTGGCAGCATGGAAATATCATGCAGATGTACTACTCAATTTTAATAGCATTTTAACACATTCTGTAGAGATAAGAGCTATATACCAAGGCTGTTATCAAACACAACTTTACAATCCATTTCCAGAGGTATACCATCTAGGCAGAAATTATCAATATTTCAAAAGCAGCAGATACTAAAGCTGAGTGTTACTGAATAATTAGCCCTTGCAGACACCACTCTGGAAGAGTGGAAACTTAGGCAAAGTATCTTTTAAGTGCATCTCATTATGAAGAACTTCATTTCAAGTCTTAAAATGTCCATCTTTCTTACAGGTTCCACATTGAAAGGGCCTGTCACACATTCAATGTTAAGAATGTTTTTAAGTGATATAGATAGTAAATAATGCTGTATCACATTAATTCAGTATAAAGTAACTCATTTTAATTATAGGTTCATAGGTTGGTACTAGGCTATCAGCCCTAGGGCCTATATAAGCCTAGCCATAACAATTCCCTGGATATTTCTTCCCATAGTACTTACTTCCCTGGACCCCTGTCTAGCAGGGTGACTGACATGATCCTCAGGGTGAATTTCCTATCTCCCATCCAATTGTCAAGCTTCCTTTTGAAGAGGGCCAAGGAGATGCTCTGCTTGACATGTATGGACAGTCTATTCCAGAGTATGGGGAGTCTCTGGGTCAGGAACCTATCCCTCCAGCATGTTTTGTTTATTGTGATGACAAGGTTTAGATCCCTGTAGTGTATGGCTCTGACGGATTGGGATTTCTTTGAGTGGAGCATGTCCAAATGCTCAGGGTTTGACATGGCCTCATATGTTAAGCAGATATCGCCTTTGAGTTGACTATATGCCACAGAGCATAGCTGGAGTTTTTTTAGACAGTCAGCATAAGGCATCTGCTTTAGGCCTGTGATTCTTTTAGTGAGGTATTTCTGTGGCCTTTCCAGCTGTTGCAGATGTCGTTTGAGGTACATACCAAATGGTGCGTTGTACTCTATAATGGATCTAATGAGGGATGAGTACAGTTGGACAATGATCTACTTTTATTCTGGATGAAAAGCCCTTAGTGATGAGGTGTGCCATATAGAAGGATTTCTTGACTGTTGTGGTAATGAATTTATCAAAGGTGAGACCACTGAACACCTGTGCCCCTAAGTCTCTCATCACACTTTTGGTGTTTAGTGTACTGCCACCTATGTGGTAATTCATGGGTAACATGGTTTTTCCCAAAAGGAATAACTATACATTTCTTGTCATTAAGCTTTAGCCCATGGCTCTGGCACCAAGCATCTGTTTTCATCGTGTGAACTTCTTATTTCAACTTGTTAGTAAGATGTTAGTGTTCCATATTATGCCCATTAGTTCCACATTATGAAAGGTAGTGTTCTACAATTTGGAGATAGAAGGTTGAAAACTATGTTAATCACACATATGTAATATGTATGTACTGGAGCTATGTATAAGCAAAGCAAAACTGTATTAGTTATGTCAACTTTAAAAGTTACTACAACAAAAATTCATCTGACCCTTACATACAACACAGAATACATACAAAATATTAATTACAAAATTCCTTATAGATTTTTAGTGATTCATTATCCTTTAATTTGTGCCTTACTTTCTGCAGAGCATTTAAGCATTTTGTGGCATACATGCCCCTAATGCTGCATAGCACACTTACCAGTTCTTCTAAATTATCTGGAACCAAGTTCATATAGTGTAGATCAAAAATACAAGTGAGTATATAATTCCTAATCCTATTATACATGGGACATATATAATCCCCAATCCTATTATACATGGGACATATATAATTCCTAATCCTATTATACATGGGACATATATAATTCCTTATCCTATTATACATAGGACATATATAATTCCTAGTCCTATTATACATGGAACATATATAATTCCTAATCATATTATACATGGGACATATATAATTCCTTATCCTATTATACATAGGACATATATAATTCCTAGTCCTATTATACATGGGACATATATAATTCCTAATCCTATTACACATGGGACATTTCTCCAAAACATGAATCAGCTCATCTTTGCTAAGGTTATAACAAGGGCACTCTTCCCTGAAGCTCCCCATAAATTCTTCATTCAGCACAGTAGCATATGACACTCCACATTTGAATTCTGTACACTTTCCTTAAATCTCTACTTATTAAATCATACTAATCACCTGTGCAAGTCCAATGACATGTGGTTTATGAAAAAAAATGAAAACATTGCCTTTTTTTATTTCTTCAATTTCCCTTCTTCTACATCCTTAATAACTGTCAATAAAAATTATTTTTCATTAATACATTGTTTTTTAAATATGATTCTAAATACATGAATTCATCCTGCTCAAGGATCCTTAGGTTTTCTTAAAAACAAAAAAAAAACAAAAACTACTGTCTTTAATGTTTTGTCTTTCCCATCTTCTGTTTTCTTTCTGTACCTCCAGAATAGAGTCCGTCTCAGGTGGCCTAATAACTTTTTATCTAAGTTCACAGATAACCTTCAGCTGCCACCAGTTTCTTCCCCCTTTCAATGGGTCTAGCAGACCTACTTCACCTTCACGTGGACACTAATCATCTCACGTTCAGTGCCAATGAGGAGACTGAGAACACTGTTGCATTGTTGTACTGCTGCTACAACTATGCCCTAATCTGATACACAATGGCAGACTTTTGAACACTTTTATACCTGGCTTCACAAGCTGGAAGCGCACTTCTGCACAATCACCTGAACAAGCGACATGTTGCATGTAGTGTGGAACTTTCCAGGCTCTTTCTGCTGGTATTGCAGTGAGCGATGATGTCTCCCTCTCCCCCTAGGATGGGAGATGGCTGCTTATTCGCACCCTCCCACACACAATCTCTCCACTGTCCATGCCACTAGTTGAACACAGGTCACCTGGGATGCAGTCAGGGCATTTTTCCTTTTGTGCTATGGTGACAGGGCAGGCAGTCTAATAACTTTGATCTTGTTTGGAAATAACTGGTCATCTAACAAAACCTGTTCATTAACAAGTCCAAATTTAAATCTAAAATAAAAGTCAGGGATTGAAAGAAGTAGCAGCCCAATTTTTTTTAAATATTGTGCACATAGGTTTAAGGGGTCACCAGCATTTCTCACTAAAACATACCTCTAACCCATAAGCCATTATTTGTTATTTTACTGTTTTCAATACATTCAAAAATGGCAGAGGGGGCATACCTTTAAATACGCTATCCATTTTCAGCATAGCTTTACATGTTTTTCATATCTTTTTGCTCAGATATTCCTTTTGATTACTCCTCAGAACACGACTAAAAATAATACTTCTAAATATATAAGGCAATTCATCTCCTCAGCCAAATCTCCGTTTAAGTATACTTTCATATAATATTCTTGTATTATACCACTGGCTTTGTTTTATCCATATTTACTAGAAGTTTTAACTTTTTCATTTTTTTTACTTTAAATATTCTATTTGCCTTTCCAAAGTTATATATGAAGTTGCAAAAAGTGACAAATCATCTACATATCAGACAGCAGAATGTAATTATTTGCATACTCATGGAATATAATACTGACCTCTTCCAAACCATTACAAAATCCTTTAAGGTGATCGGCCTGTGTAATTTCAGGTCACTATGATGAGCTTTTTATATCTGCAGCAGGGCTAGCGACATAGCGGTGTAAACCTTGGTTCTAGATGATTGTCACTGTTGAAGTGACACCCCAAACCCAACCTGGTTCACAATAAGTTTATTTATGAATTTTATTTTTCATTTTGATAGGTTGCTTTTTGAGCACTTATGTTCAATGGGTTGTAGTTAAACATGCTACTATTTCAATGAAGCAACACACACCTAAACACATATATACAGTGGGTATAAAAAGTGTACACACCCCTCTTAAAATGCCAGGTTTTTGGGATATTAAAAAATGAGACCACAATAAACCATTTCAAAACTTTTCCCACCTTTAATGTGACCTATAACCTGTACAATTCAATTGAAAAACAAACAAATCTGTTAGAGGAAAAATATAAAAAATAAAAAACGTACAATAAGCTGGTTGCATAAGTGTGCATACCCTTAAACTAATACTTTGCTGAAGCAACTTTTGATTTAATTACATTCAGTTTTCTTGGGTAGGAGTCCATTAGCATGGCACATCCTGACTTGGCAATATTTGTCCACTTTTCCTTGCAAAAGCGCTCCAAATCTATCAGATGCGTGGGGTCATTGTCATGTTGAAAGGTGAAATTCCTCTTCCTCTTCAGCTGTCTAGCAGATGCCTGAAGGTTTTGGGCCTGAAGTGAGTGGCATTTGGAGCTGTTCATAATTCCCTCTACCTTTATTAAAGCCCTAGTTCCAGCTGAAGAAAAGCAAACCCAAAGCATGATACTGCCACCAGCATGCTTCACTGTGGGGATGGTGTTCATTTGGTGATGCAAAGTGCTGTTTTTGAGCCAAATGTACCTTTTGGAATTGTGGCCAAAAAGTTCAGCCTTGTCCTCATCAGACCATAACACATTTTCCCATATGCTTTTGGGAGACTTAATGTATTGTTTTGCAAATTTTAGCTGGGTCTAGATGTTTTTGTGTGTAGGAAAAAGCTTTTGTCTTGCAACCCTACCCCGTAGTCCACACATATGGAGAATACAGGAGATTGTTGCCACATGTAGTACACAACCAGTACTTGCGAGAAATTCCTGCAGCTACTTCAGTGTTTCTGTAGGTCTCTTGGCAGCCTCCCTGACCAGTTTTCATCAGTTTTGGAGAGACATCCAGTTCTTTGCAATGTCACTATTGTCCCATATTTTCTTCACTTTTTGATGACTGTCTTCACTGTGTTCCATAGTATATCCAATTCTGTGGAAATTCTTTTGTACCCTTCTCCTGACTGATACCTTTCAACAATGAGATCCCATTGATGCTTTGTAAGCTCTCTGTAAACCATGGCTTTTGTTGTAGCAGGCAACTGAGTAAATGTCAAGAAAATCCTACTAGGACAGCCAAACTTTATTTGGGGTTAATCAGTGTCTCTTTAATTGATGGCAGATGTGTACCCAAAATGATTGAATGCTGCAATTAAATCAAAAGGTGCTTCAACAAAGTATTAGTTTAAGGGTGTGCACACTTATGCAACCAGCTTATTGTATGTTTTTTTTATTTTTTATATTTTTTTCCCCTAACAGATTTGTTTGTTTTTCAATTGAATTGTGCAGGTTATAGGTCACATTAAAGGTGGGAAAAGTTTTGAAATGATTTATTGTAGTCTAATTTTTTTTTTATATCACAAAATCCTGGCATTTTAACAGGGGTGTGTACACTTTTTATATCCACTGTGTAGCTATATATATATATGTGTGTGTGTACTTTCCTACAACGAAAATTTACTTTTTCGAAATGGGGAAAGTATAACTCCACTTAAGCGAAAGTACAGTTTCGCTTAAGCTCACTAGACCGCACCACAATGGAGAACATTGAAAAATGGGCTATGTTCTCCACTGTGGTGCGATAGTCACAAACCTTAGGGTTAGGGTTAGGGCACTGGTCAAGGTAAACGGATAGCCCTACTAACTTTCCCCTTACCCTACCTGTGCCCTAACCCTAAGGTCCGAGACTGCTAGCCCGTTCAGTCTAGCGGGTTCGCTAGAGTGCACTTTCGTGAAAGTGCACTTTCGCATTAGTGTGGGTGTACTTTTGAAGTTCGAAGTAGTGAACTTTTGTTCTTCAAAAGTATATATATATATATATATATATATATCTATATATATATATATATATATATATATATATATGTGTGTGTGTGTGCATATATACATATATATATATATATATATATATATATATATATATATATATATATATATATATATGGGTCCCCTTTGAATGGATGACATTTCACAATGTCGACATTCATATGGCCAAGACATATGATCGACATTTGAAATGTCGACCATGGGGAACTGGCATCTTCCTACAGTGCGGAATGGAAAGGTTTCCACTTCTGCACCATAGTGCAATCTCAGAGTTGGTATATTTAAGTTCCGGGGGGTGTGGGGTGTGAAGCCCACCTGCTAGCAGCTTTAAGGTAATTTTTTTTTGTTTATTATGTTCTACTTGTATGGTTAACATTTCAAATGTCGGTCATATGGTCTCGGCGATATGAATTTCGACATTGTGAAATGCTGACAATATCAAGTAGACCCAGAGATATCTGTACATATATATATATATATATATATATATATATATATATATAGTGTGTGTGTGTGTGTGTGTGTGTGTGCGCGTATATATATATGTATATATATATATATATATATATATATATATATATATATATATGTATGTGTGTGTGTGTGTGTGTGTGTGTGTGTGTGTGTGTGTGGTTCTGTGGGGTCTTTATTAGAACACTGAACTTGCAAAATTTCGAGTGTTGTAATACTGACCTGTTTTCAGCGAACGCTGAAAATATCGAAGAAACAGAAAACTTTATTTTTTCCTAGGGAAAGAATTTGGTTGTCTGTTTCTGTTGCTTCAGTATTTTCAGCGCTGTGGTGGAAAGTTATGGGTCGGGTTCAGGTAAGTGTGTGATTGTGTGGACGTGAGGGTTAGGTGAGTTATGGTTAGGGCAGCGGTGAGGTGACTGTGCGATAGTGACGGACCTTAGGGTTAGGGTTTGGGTTAAGGTAAGTGGATAGTTAGTGGTGTATGTATAGTTTAGTATAGGGTTAGGTGTAAGATTTTAGGTGTATGTGTGTGGATTGCTGTTTGTTTGGTGTGCTTGTGTTGTGTGTATGTGTTTTGGAACAGTGAATTTTTTCCCTAGGAAAAAATTTGCTGTTCTGTATGTTTGATGTTTAAATTTTCGATTAATAGGGCTCGATATTAGAACACTTGAAATTTTGAAAGTTCGGTGTTCTAATATAGACTCGGTTCTGTGCAATTTGACTGAAAAAACAAAAATGCTAAAATACAAATTGTCAAAAACACAAAACGTTGAAAACAGAATTTGCCTTATCCCCACTGTTGTACAATCATGGATCTGGTATATATAATTAGCAGGGGGTACAGGGTGGTTTGTCCCTTATATAGAGGCACAGGGAACTAATCTAAGGGGGCAGCGAAAGCCAGCACATTCCAGCTAGACTTATAAATGCCTTCGGGTACCTACCTATGAACCTATATTAAATAGGTTTCTGACATTTCTTGGTTTTAACATTTTTTTCAAGCATGACATGTACAAAAATGGGGAAAAAGGGTTGTGGATATATGTATGGAGGGAGTCACTTCAGAAGCTGAGATCACACTACAGTTTGGAAGAATGTTGATTCCCTGTTCCTCATTGAACTACGATCTCCACTTACAATGCCAAACTCAGATAATCGAACTACACCACCCATTCACTGTAGTGTTTTTGATGTTTTCTGGTTCTGCATTCTGCCCATTTGAAAAGTGCCTTTTGACCACATGCTGGTCGAGCAGAAGCACTTCACAAATTCAATAGTAAACCATATATATATATATATATATATATATATATATATATATATATATATATATATATTCACACACACACACACACACACACACACACACACACACACACACACACACACACATATAGATGTATATCTCTATACAGATTCACTTCAGAAGATCGAAATACTGAAATATCGAATTTCAGTATCCCGAGCCCAAGATGTCGAATCCACAAAACCACGAAAACTCAAAACCACAAAATTCAAAATCTCGCACACTGGAGATTTTCAATTTCGCTGTACTACTGCACACACACACACACACACACCATTCTCCCCCCCACACATAACCTCTCTACTACATGAAATCAGGAGGGCAAGCCCCCCTGCACCCCCCATGTGGGGGGCTGCATCCCCCACACCCCCCCTACTTAAATATTCTCAGTCCGAGGTCACACTACATACAAACACACACAAAACACCACCACACAAGTTACATTCTACACACACATCACAGCAATAAAACACACTGACACACACCACAGGCCCTACCCAAAACCCTTAACACACACACACACACACACACACACACACACACACACACACACACACACACACACACACACTTACCTGAATACATAACCATAGCGAAAGTTCAGAAGCTTGAAATTCAAAACCTCCGGTATTCACGGTTTTTAATTTCGCGCTTCTAAACTTTCGCTGTCCTGTGGATTCGACTTCTTGGGCTTGAGATACTGAAATCTGACATTTCAGTATTTCAATCTTCTGAAGTGAATCTGTATAGGGATATACATCTATATGTGTATGTGTGTGTGTGTGTGTGTGTGTGTGTGTGTGTGAGAGTGAATATATATATATATATATATATATATATATATATATATATATATATATATGGTTTACTATTGAATTTGTGAAGTGCTTGTGCTCGACCAGCATGTGGTCAAAAGGCACTTTTCAAATGGGCAGAATGCAGAACTGGAAAACATGAAAAACACTACAGTGAATGGGTAGTGTAGTTCGATTATCTGACTTCGGCATTGTAAACGGAGATCGTAGTTCAATGAGGAACAGGGAATCAACATTCTTCCAAACTGTAGTGTGATCTCAGAGTTGGTATATATAATTTTCAGGGGGTGCAGGGGGGCTTGCCCCCACTACAAAATAGTAAAATACACATATTGTTGACTGTGGAATGTCATAGTATGGTAAGCTGCATAGCATATGTGACTGATGTCACCTTCTGCTATGTCAAATACATTGAACTATGGGTGTCGATGTATTTAGTTTCGACCTGGCCATTTTTTCACTGTTCCAGATTCCACAGTTTGGGTCGATCATGTGACCAGTCGACATATGCAGTTCAGTTTTGGGACATCAGTAGTAAACCTATGTGTGTGTGTGTGTGTGTGTGTGTATATATATATATATATATATATATATATATATATATATATATATATATATATATATATATATGGGTCTACTACCATAGAAAAGCAACTGCCCACTAGCACGAAACCATATCTGAATGAAAATCCACTTGAACGAAAGACATTTGTATGAACAATAACATGCAGGAACCTTTAAAAATGTAAACGCTAATAATACCACGTACAATGTACAATTTCAGCAATATGTCGAATATGGTAACCTCCCCCCTCCCCAGCAGGAATCCTAGGAAAAGTATAGGAAACTATAATGTCAAGAAAAGGAAAGCAGCTACTAGTTGTTAAGCGACTCTGCCACAGAAAATATCGTGGTGCTATGTACAACAAAGCAAAATCTTGCAGCTTTATCTGAAGCCACTATTTGGCTAATGGATGGCATGTATTTTATGAAACATAAGCATTGCAGGCAGCTATACACGATACATGAGTTTATTAAGTGTGGACCGTTCAGTAAGACTGTTCCATTGGTTTACTGCCTTATGGCAAAGAAATCACTAAAATCCTACAATTATCTTTAGAGTGGATTACTGAGTCTATTGTCTGCAGAGCAGCTTGAGTACCGAGTATCCTATATATTGTGTGATTTTGAAATTGCCATGCTGAAAAGCATAAAATGTAATATCTAAAGGATGCTTTTTCCACTTCTGTCGGAACTTGTGAAGGAAGATTCAGTGTCTAGGGTTGGGCAGTTTGTATAATACATATATTCGCTTTCAGCTAGCAGTTAAGAGATTGGCTGCTCTAGCTTTTATTCAAGAAGATGACGTTGTGACAACATTCCAGGCCTTAAAGGATTTTAAAGTTGAGGGTGAACATCTATTGTGATATTTCACGGACTGGTATGTGTTGGGTAAACCACGTAAGTTCAGTACCTGTCATGTCACACAATTCAGATTTCCCCCTCTGTTCCCTATACCCTTTTGGAACATCACAATTCTTAATGAGCTTTGTTTGCCAAGGACACAAAATAGCGTTGTGGGTTGGCGTCACTGTTTTAATTGCTTACTTGGCAAGCATGTGTCTGATATAGGGAGTGTGATGTCTACCATTGCAAGGGAACAGAACAGAGTGGATGAACTCCATATACGTATGGTGTCTGGCTGCCCTCCTTCACAAAAAAAAAAAGCCTTGCTGAGACGGGAACGTCAGTTCAAAACTATTTTTGATCACAGAGATGAGTACACTAATATAGAATTTGTTAGGGCTATCTCGCACTTATTGCAGATGTAATTCCCTTCATGTATATCAGTTGGGTAAATTGTACAGCACTGGATTTTACATCCTGTTGTTTACTGTACAGCACCTGACAATCACTTTTCGCTGCATACTACTGCTAAATGTACAGCACGTAAAATCACTTTGGATATGTTATAGGCAGCAGCTGCTGGTTAGAGCTGACATGATTGCAGTTTTATCACTTCGGGTTTGGGTTATCTTACTCCCCTTGAAATTTTTTGATGTAGTATAATTCCATCAAATGTAGTTTCATGCTAGTGGGCAGTTGCTTTTCGTTTTCGTTGTAGTGTAATTTTGTTCTGTGGTAGTAGATCCATATATATATATATATATATATATATATATATATATATATATATATATATATATATATATATATAAAAACCAAAAAGAAAAATAAATTAACAATTGTATAAAGGGGAGGCTTTGCCCCCTGCACCTCCCACACCCGCCTTCTTTAATATTCCAACTCCAAGACCGCACTACAGTGAAGTAAAGGGAACCCTTCCATTTAGCGCTATATGCAGAAGCGCTAAATGGGAGATTTTTCAATACCCTATCTGTAGTGCCATCACACAGATGGCACATAGACACACACAGTATGCAGGGCCCTGCAAAAACACAAACATTCCCCACCCACACTTACCTTTTTCTTCCCCTTCAAACCTTTGATGTTCTAGTCTCGATGATCTGAACTTCGATGTTTTAAACGTTCGATGGTTTGAAGGGGAACCACATATATATATATATATATATATATATATATATATATATATACATGCAGATTAACTTAAAATAATCTAAACAGCATATAGACAGAAAAATATCTACAGTTTAAAAATATTGAAAACAAAAAATTTCTAAATATAAAATAGTGACAAAACTGAAGTTATACCAGGGGAAGGTCTGATGCCCTTCCCCCACTATTGTGTGATTTTGGTGATGGAATTATATAGTTAGCAATGGGTATGGGGGTGCAGGGCAGCTTGTTCGCCCTTTAAAACATTGGTTTTGGATGTAGTTAGATGTTGTTGACATTTTGTGTTTAGATAATTTTGCTGTGAATATTTTTGCTGTTTAGAATATTTTATGTTTAGCCATATACACGTGCTCTTGTGTGTATCTCTCTCTCTCTCTCTCTCTATATATATATATATATATATATATATATATATATATATATATATGTATACATATGTATAAACAAATTATGACATTTCAAACTGAATAATGGTTGACACTCACTCTGTCAACCTCTTCAAATCAAAACCTAATTAAGCGAAGCATAGACAAAACTGAACCTTAACCAATCGCCAAAGAAAAACAAATGCTGTCCTTCTGGCATCATTTAAGAAAAAATAGTAAAACCACTAGACCAGATCTGTCTGAATAGTGGCACTGTTAGGAGAAATTAATTTTCACAAGCTAATGTATAGGGCTAGGGTTAAGGTCAGGGTCAGCATGCATAAGTAATGTAGGCAGGGGGCACCATTGTTAACTATGATCTCCTGTGTTTGTGGTTCAGAAAGAGGATATTTATGCTACTATAGTACAACATCAGGTTCACTTTCTACTGTGGACTCTCCAAATACAGAGATGCCTATACAATGTAGGCACTTTACTTTGCTTGCACTATGGGGAAATAGATTGCCCATTAATAGATTAACACCTTTAAAGCCTTTTCAGTCACTGCTTCAAAATAAAGCATAAAGCAAAGTAATATATATTAGGAGAGATGCATTCAGCCATATGCATTTGGTTACTGCTATAAAGGGGTATATTACAGTGCCCCCACATCAAGTCACAGGACGGCCACCGAAAGGCATAGTTTACTGTCCTGTTCAAAGTGGCAAAGTAGCTATTAATAGCTATGTAATTAATAAAGTACAGAGTGCCAAAAGAACCTGCAACTCTCCATGGCGCTTAAGCCCACAATATTGGTAAGGGTCAATTAATAAAGATATTTCACCCCCTATGCATAACAACAGACTTGGGGGTTATTACCATACTGTGGCAATGAAGAGCTCTGATGCTGTGTGAATATCCATCAGTGGGAACTGTATCCCTGGGAGAGGGTGCAGTTATTATAGTTATTATAGCAGATCCCATATTCATATGAATTTTTTTTATAACAAGATATACTTTTGTAGTTGAAAAATGTATTATTCATATATGATATCGTAACAAGAACTTAATTTACAAATGGATGGAGTTTTGAATCGCATCACTGCAAACCAGTGAAACATCAGTTATTTAAGGGGCAGAGAATATGATCCCTGGAATTACTATACTACCCATAAGTAGATATGACGATCACTAGATTGATAATCTCATCAGTCACACTGACACCCAAAAGGTTAAAGTACAAAAGATGCGCAGACATGATTTACTAACCATTTCAACTGCAATCTGGCCTCAAGAGCTTATAGGGAATATGCACTGCTACCATGATCAAGTGCATCTAAAATCCAAAAACTGGCTAGTACTACATACATTCCTTTTACCAAGGTGAATCTTTGGCATACAACCTCAGGCCATCACCATTCACTTAATAAACTTCAGTGTCTTCTCTTCCAGTGATACTTACCCCTGGTAACTGCCTTCCAAACAAAGTATAACACACACCTCCTATGGAAAATTAGTGGAATTCCCCAATTCCCAACAGCTTTCATCCTGATAAGGTACTTCTGCCATTACCATAGACTGGGTAGGAACCCAACTACCTCCATGACTCTCTTAGTCAATAGTGAATATAGTTTTAAAAAAATGTGTAAACAGTCCAGCTTGAAGTTGACTGCAGCAACTTGACAGCATTCAGTGCTAAAAATATCCTCTTCTCAGATAATACATACATAAATAAATATCCATCCACAAGATCTTAAAATTGAACGAATAAAAACTTTAATCAGAAAATAATACAACTTGCAGTATTCAGATTGCACTTAAATATACAGAGGTATATACATTTGCATAGCAGAACAGAAAAAAGTAAATAATTGCTCTGATAAAATACTTCAAAGTAAAATTCTTTAAATAGTACAAGATAAAAACGCCCACACCATGGGATGGAGAGAGATAAAATCAAAACTATGTTACAAGTGATGAGGGTTCAAATAACAGCTCAGACATCTGAGGTGCTGGTAGGGGAGGTCACAGGCATGCCCACCATGACAGAAGAGGAGGGAGGGGAGTGTGCATGGGGCACACAAAGTGATACAGTTAGCCTGGTGAAGGTCAGGGAAAGATTCACAAAGTGTCTCCTTGGGGTGGATGGTGCAGTTTTCCAATGTCAGCTCCTTGAGGAACTGAGGAGTAGATTAGAGAAGTCTGCCCACTGCAAATCCTACCAATGGGGTACTACCAGGGCATGTGTTGGAGCAGGGGAAAAAGGTAGCAAGATATTTCTGTCAGCTGTTTGACTGGGAATTTTGATACACTGATCACTTTGCCAGTCTTGACCCTTACTGGAGAATGTCCAGGGGAAGACAGGAGGGATAGGCAACTAGGGAGAGACAGTAAGATTCCCTGATGGTCAACTGAAGGCAAAAACAGCTCCTATAAAAAGTAATACTGGCTAAATAACTCAAATGACTGTAACGGAATACTGAAGCCTTAAATTCACAATTACTAAAAGACTACATGGGTAGATTGCAAAACTACTATTTAAATAAATGTTGATATGTCAATGTCTAAGCAGGGCTGACTGTCTACCCATGCTTTCAGAATATATTACTTTTCCCCACAAGAACCTGGGCTAGTTAACTACTTTCTTTTCTCACACTGAAAATGTATTTACAACTCTGAGCTAAAAAAGTTTTTGGCCGCCCCATTTACTGCTGTCCTGCAATTACATGCAAGCAATCTTTCTTTTCTGCATTTTATCACTCGATTGCTGGATTTTCTAGCAGAATTACATATTTTCCTTGTATTTCCTAACAGAACAAATACAATTATTCTGTTTCTGCTGAAGTATCTTACAAAGTCAATTTCACAATGCAGTTTTTGTTGCTGATTTTGCAAAGCTTAACTGCAGCTTACCAATTTGTTACAGTCTGAAATAAGTGAAACAGGAAAAGAACAGTATAAAAATGTGCCAACATCAGATTTCAAATCAGTGTCTATCCCATGGAAACTCATATGGTTCTTGTATCAATTGTATTTTCTTGCAATGTTTGGTTGTACAGATGACTGCAGTAAGTATAGAAAACTGACATTACTTTTCATGAACTTGGGTTCGCACACTGCATTTCTATATATCTAACAGTGAATCCCTACATGTCCCACCCACCCTTAGACTTATTAAGGAAGTGGGTTTCAAAATGATTTGTTTGAATAAATACTTGCAACTAGCCAGAGAAAAAATGTTGTATGTGTTAAGTACAATCCCTTAGCACTGTTTGTTTTTTCTTAAGTAAAATCTTAGCAGTGTTTGTTTTTTCTTGTTAATCTACTCATGTCATCTACAGGATTTAGATTATTGAGAGATGCATTAGTGAACTCCATTAGCCATTCTACTGTCAAGACTGGAATCTGCTGAATACAACAACAGGTCTGCAGATCAGTCATAATAAAGTGAGCTTGTGCTTTCAAAATGGGTAGTTTTGTTTATATGCGAAAAACAACATTGTACATTCCTTACTATTGCTTCCAGTTGGCATATTTTACAATTCTTATTTTTTAGTTAATATTTTGTGTTACTTATACTTCACTGATTTCTATTTGAAGTGTTGCTGTTACTGCTGCTATATTAATAGATCAAGACTAGATCTGCAGTACCTGGAATATTTAAAATAAATATGCCCGTATTTTGCTCATACATATTCTCTAGTGTAACTGTTTTGGTTTCTAGTATATTTCCTGCTTTCTGTGGGACATCAGAAAGAAATGTTTAGAGATTATCTCTATGACAAATGACCAAATCAATGACTATTTACACATCATTACTATAAGATGATGTGATTTCACAAGTGGTATAAACCTTCTATGCTCTAAAATTTACTTAAATGTTGAGCTCTATGATGCATCTAACTTAACTATTTTATCTTTACGTGTAGTTTTCATGAAAAGAGGCAGACATAACGTAGTTAATTTTGTTTCTACCAGTTATGTGAAAAATAACACAGTCTCTACCATTTCTTATCTCATAATATTTCAACAAAATATTCAGACATCTGGGAACTTCCAAGATGGCTGCATACTGATCAACAGCTTGATTTTGCTCTCTCTGTATGAAAAAATGAACTGAGAGAGAGAGGGGCCAGAAACTACAAGTTTTTGTAAATTCAGTTACTGAATATAAGTAACTGCCTGGATGCCAGCAAAGAAGAAACTTACAGAGCCTAAAAGAAAATCAAGTGGAATAGTGAAGGGAAAACATTGACTGGGAAGAATCCTGCAGCTGTTCATCAAAAAGCAGTTCAAGCTCCAGCTTTGGTGCATATGTGCTCAGAGCAGATTAAAATAAATAAAACAATGAAGGAGCATATCAACTCAAACAACAAAAGGCTGCAGAAATGAAATAAACAGATATTCAGATGAACTGATAACAGTGCAAAAATAAGAGATCAAAATGAAGAAAACACAGCTAGCTGAGTATGAGACTGCTCAAGAAGAGCTGTTTCAAAAAATGGTAGAGTTAGAGGACAGAGCATGCAGATAAAACCTAGGATTTTCTGCAGTACCAGAGAAACTGGAAGGAACAGACTGTATTCATTTTATAAAAGCACAGATAAGCAACTGACCCATATTCCATAGCAGGATTTGTTAATTAAAAGTGCACATCATGTGTATGCTCCAAATCTGGCCATAATAAAGCGCTAAGACCTATATTAGTAAAGATGCAATCATACAATCAGAAATAATTGATTCTAACAAAACTGTGGCAAACGGGCAACGTATTAAAAAACTGGAGACAGTAGAATGTTTGTGGAAAATGATTATTCACTGCACACCAGGCAGAAGAAAAGCACATTTATGTCAGTAATCAGGGAATGTTAAGAGGAAAGTATAAGATTATTGCTACTGTACCCAACTGTCTTCAGAATTTGTTTTTTCCTGGAGGATCAAAGTAATTTTTTGATGCAGTACAGACTAAGGAGAAAACGCAAATGTTTGTCCAACAAAAGGTGAGACATCAAATAGAAGGGGACACCTGCTTCTCATTCTTCTGATAATAAAACTTAGACAGGCTTTTCAGTGAACTCTGTTAAAGTGTTCCAAAGGAAAATTCTTGAAAGAGAGAAAAAAGCACAGAAGCTGACCAGAAGAATCGAGTGTACCTTATATTTGAGCCAGAGTCTGGGGTTTGGGAGATGAAGATGAACCATAAGAAGGCAAGCAACATTGAAATTAGTGAATAAATGTGAGACTATAAAGGACCAATCTCATTTGTGAAATATGGCTTTACTGGAAAAAAGTCAAAAGACTGGACTTTTGTTTATTTTGCGAGGCACTGAAGCACATGTCCCCTTACTTCATGTCATAAATGTTTGGAAGGTCACTGAAGGGAAGGAAGAAAAGAATAAAAATGAAAAGTAACTGTAAGTAAAACAATTTTTGTTATTAACAGTATTTATATTGGACATTTCCTGATACAAATTGCATGTTATATAGTATAGTATTTTCAGCTATTGTTGTATGTAATAATGATACTACAGTAAACAAGTGCCTCTTTTTCTTCCTTTATAATTTTAAGCTAAGCTAAAATAGGACTGCGGTGGTGGTGCTGCGGTAGCGTTGTCGCCTCACAGTTAGAGGCTGCCAGTTCGATTCTCAGTTAGAGCGTCTTCTTTGTGGCGACATGCATGAACGGGCGTTCCTTTGTTGAAGGTTGTGCATTAGGCCCGGCAAGCCAGCATGTAAAACTCTACTGCCAATCATTAGAGGACCGGAGTTCCGCTATGGCGACCCCTAACCGGGCAAAAGCCGAAAGACACAAACAAACATAGTTTTAAGCTAATATGCTGTAATCTTGAGTTGTTTAGGTGGGGGGTGGGGTGTGAAAGTGCACAGATTATATTATAATATTGAGTTAATATGTTATCTATTATTTTTGCATATGTGAATGCATGGATTAAGGCCTTTGGCTTAATACAATAACAAGCTGTTTTTTGTATGCAATTGAGTAAGAGGACACTGAATGGAATAAAAGGTTTTCCTTTGGCAAATAAATGTTCAGGGTTAAGTTAAAAGTTTTCTAGAGCTATATATTTGATACTTGATATTCCATGGATAAAACAAGCTGATTATAAGGGGAACCAAAAAGAGCCAGAACAGTTTTTTAAGGCTAAAGAATATTTTTTGAAAGCATATAAGCTGTTTTTTAATATCTTTGAGGGAAATGAAGATAAAACAATAACAGGCAGCAATTAGTGTAACATGGATAACCTTAATGCTAGGTTAAGTTATGCCTGTGTTTGCAGCTGTCAATTTGAGACAATTGTTCCTATCAGGAGGGTTAAACTTCATTATCTCTAGTGTACATAGTTTTGTGTGTTTGCTTTAAGTTAACAGGTTATAGGGGTATTATTGTGTGTGTGTGTGTGTGTGTGTGTGTGTGTGTGTGTGTGTGTGCGCGCGCGTATGTGTGTGTGTGTTTTCATTAAAACAGAAAGTCTTGTAAAATGTGACACAGGTTCAAATGGAAATGGCAAAAAGATAACTGCATAAGAGATCAGCCTGCCAAATGTTACTGAGTACATACAACACAAAAACTGGAAATAGACATTTTAAAAAAGCTGTCATATACAATATATGGGAATAATTTGTTATCATAATGGCTACACTAAACATAATAATTTGGAATGTGAATGGTCTCACAGGTATAGACAAAGAGGTAAACATACTGAAGTATATTTAAAAAAGCAGTGTGCAAGTAGCAACACCACAGGAGACACATTTGGAAAGGAGCACGCATGTCAATTTGATAAACAAAGGATTTCATGATGACTATTCAACGGAATATCAGGGGAAAGGTAAATGGAAGTAGTTATATTGATTGCTACAGGAGTTCCAGTAGTGATAGAAGAGAAAAAAAAACATTCTAGTGGTAGATTTGTGTGTATGGGGCTATTGGCAAGTGAGGAGGATTATGCTGGCATGTATTTATATTCTACCTATAACTGCAATTATGAAGCTTAAGAAGTTTTTTTTTTTTGAGAAATAATCAGCTTTTAGCAGGGAATATTACTTATAGGTGGGAACTGAAATTGATTTGCAACTGTGAGGATGTATCTGGGGGAATTAGAAGGAAAATAAAACAAAGCAGGGTAGATTTCTGAAGAAATTTATGAAAATATTTGGTATGGCAGGCATGCATTCAGTAGTAGGAACTCAGATAGAATTTAGACATTATTCCTCAAGGTACAATAGCTGGGCTACACTTGACAGAAATGATATTTCACAGGAACATGTACATTAATTGAAAGCTTTGACACACATCCAATAACTATTTGAAATCATGCACCAAGAACAAATAAGATAAAAGGCAGGGTAATGAAGTAAAAATGAGAAATTGGTGCTTCCCCACTTGTCTGTTAAAGAGAAAAGACTTTAAAGGGACAATCCCAGTGTTTAAAATTAGGGTCCAAGTTAAGCTGACAGAAGTCACACCCACTTCGACAAGTCACTTTCCTTCCCACCCACAGTGTCATTTTACTTTTAAATGTCTTGTAAATCCACAATTCCATTCTTGTTTAAGCTCCCAGGATAAACTAATCTTTGGATTTGTGTTCCTCTCCGACTTACATTGGATTGACGAACTATGATCCCAGCTCCTGGCTCATATTTAAAATAAAGAAATCTGTGCCAGGGAAAAGGGACATCAGTGTATATTAAATTTTAAATTTTGCATCACTCCCGTTTCTACAGATATAAAAGCAGCCTGCTCATAAAAAAATAGCACATTTGTCTAGTAGTATTCAGAAATCAGCATACATCCAACTAGAAGCTGAAAAAGGAACAGAAGAGTGTGCCTACTAATGCTGCAACCTTCTGTCGCACACTTGCTTTATATAGAACTAATAACAGGTCAGAAAGTCACTACACCAGGCTAGTATTCAAAAATCATAATACAGGTATCCACTATTGTTTGCCTGACTCAGATGCTTTTTATAGGTAAAAGTCATGTCATAAAATTGTTGTAGATGGCCAGGATTTACAATCACCACAGAATAAAATGTGAAATGAAAGAAAAAAAGCTGTGTTTACTAATGTTTTAAAAGCCTTGCATTATTGATGTGCTTCCTACAGTAGTAGCAGCAGCAGTCAGGTCATAAAATGCCTGAAAGGCAACTTTTCTCAATGGGTAAAATGCGCAGATTAAACTAATGAATGGCTCACAGGAAGAGCTGCTGTCAGTACAAAGTACAGTTGTGTACACTTACCATAAATGTAGATGTTCGAGTGTATTCGCTGTTGCAGTCATCACTTTTGGGGTATCTGCTGGCAGTAGCCCTCAGTCGGCCTGATTAACAAAGTCTTGGGTCCTGCATCAGTTGCTGTCTCTTCTTCCATGACGTCAGGTCGTCAGGGTTATAAAACATGCAGCCGATGCCATTACATCAGTTTTTCTTGCCCCAGATGTCAATTGCCCCCTTAATGGGAAGCAGTTAAACCTATAAATATACAAGGTTATACCTTCAACAAAAAAGCAAATACACCAAAAAGCTTTTGAAGATAGAAAAGGAAATTAGAGGTATATCCAAAATAAGAAAGGGGGCTGGAGGGAGGGTAACCAGGACTGCAGCAGTGAATACACTTGAACATCTACATTTATGGTAAGTGTACACAACTGTACTATGTTCTTCATGTTTCACTGTTGCAGTCATCACTTTTGGGTAGATTCCCAAAGCTAAGGCTGGGAGGAGGAATTTAAATAGCATTAGGACTGGCTAAAAGGCCCTGCAAGACTGGAGTGACAAAGCCAGCTCTGGATTTAGAGAAATTTGGCAGATGGTAATGCTTGGTGAAAGTATGTACAGAACTCCAGGTAGCAGCTTCTAGGATGTCCCTGGTAGGGACACCTCTGAGAAAGGCTGTAGAGGTAGAAGCAGCCCTGGTAGAGTGGGGTCTGATCCCCCTGTGGGATAGGTTTTCCATGGTGTTTGTATCAGAAATGAATGCAATGGCCTACCTATTTGGAAATGGTTTACTTTGAAATAGCCTTCCCCTATGTCCCTGCAGCAAATGCCACCAGCAGTTTATCAGATTTCCTTTGAGGTTTAGTTCTGTCCAAGTAGAATCTAAGTTGTCTGTGCACATATAAGGACTGCAGAATCCATTCTCCTTTGTTCTGTGGATTAGGAAAAAATGTTGGCAAATGTATGGACTGATTAAGGGCCAAACTGGATGCCACCTTGGGCATGAAGGAGGGATTGGTCCTGAGGGACACCCTGTCTGCATGAAAGATGATGAAAGGCTCCACTGCCATGAGGTCCTGTAATTCAGATACCCTTCTTGCTGAAGTGATTGCTAAAAGGAAAGCTGTTTTACAAGAAAGGAATTTTAAGTCTGCAGTGGCAGCTGGATTGAAAGGAGGAAGGGTGAGCTTTTCCAATACAAAGTTGAGGTCCCAGGCTGGAGTTGGAGCTCTCCTGGGTGGTCATAGATTTTTAGCCTCTCCGAGGAACTGCTTAAGCAGTGGATGAGAGAAGAGGGGTGGTTCTGTGTTATAATGAGCTGAGATGGATGAGGTATGAATTTTGATGGAGGAGAAAGACAGGCGTTTATGAAGCATCTCAGTTAAGTATTGTAAAATCTGAGGTAAATTGGACACTGTTATGCTCATCCCTTGAGATTAGTTCCAGGCACAAAATCTTTTCCATTTTTCAGCATAAGATTTTCTAGTACTAGGTCTCCTTGTCTCTAAAATGATAACCATCACTGGTTTACTGAGGGATGGTAAAGGAGAAATTATGTAATTAGCCAGGTTGCTATATTCAGTGTTTGAAGTTGAGGGTGCAGAATTTGTTTCTCCTGCTGAGACAATAGAGTGGGAGTCTGAGGCTGGTGCCATGGGTCCAACAGTGACACACTGTGCAAGAGGGGGTACCAGTGTTGGCGTGGCCAGTCTGGTGCACTCAAAATCATCCTTGGTTTGTCTTGTTTGATCTTTAGTAGTACTTTGGAGAGCAGAGGCAGAGGAGGAAAAGCATAAAATTTCCCAGCTGAAGGACAGAACGTCCACTTTCCAAGCTTGTTTGTGGGGAGTCCTTGTGCAAATTTGTCCAACTGATAGTTTCGGGGGGAGGCAAACAGGTCTATATCTGGGCTCCCTCGGGGGAAGGCAAACAGGTCTATATCTGGGCTCCCCCATTTGCTTGTCAACATGTTGAAAATCCTAGGTTCCAGTTTCCACTTGTTTGGGTCCATGAGGTTTCTGCTTAGTTCGTCTGCCAGTGTATTTAGTTTTCCTGGCAGGAATTGAGCTTGTAGATGCACTTGATAGCTCAGGGCTGTGTTCCACAATGCCATGGCTAGTCTGCAGGGGGTTAAGAATGTGTATCCCCCTGCTTGTTCATGTACCACATAACAGTGGTGTTGTCCATCTTTATCATTAATTGTCCTGGAAGAATGTGGCCCTTGAAGGCTGTCATAGCATTCTGTACATCTAACTTTCTTTCTGATTGCTATGCTGGTGCATTTGACTTGGGTTCCATTTGCCCTGAATGCACTTCCCTGCCATATGAGCCCCCCATGCATAATCTGAAGCATCTGTTGTTAAGGTTTGGGCAGCAGGGAGTAGTGTGAATGGTAGTCCCCTGTTTTGGTGGCAGGCCTTTGCCCACCAAAGGAACTCTAGGCATAGGCAAGGTATGATAGGAATCATTGCTTCTAGATCCTGTGAATGTTGACACCATAGGCTTTTGAGATACCATTGCAGTTTCCTCATATGCAGCCTTGCATAGGGAATTAGAAGAATGCAGGGGGCCATGAACCTCAAGGCTTGCAGTATCTGCCTTGCAGATAGCTGGGTTTTTGTGGCCACTTGTTTGAAGTAGGTTGTCAAATGAATCCATTTCTCTGGTGTGAGGAAAGCCATCTGGGAAGTTGTATTCAAGCTTGCTCCCAGGAATATAATTTGTTGACAGGGTACCAGGTGTGATTTCCTTTCGTTTATGATGTACCCCAGACACGTCAGTACCCTTTGAACAAAGGCCAGAAGATTCAACAGTATGTCCTGGCTTTCTGCCTGAATTAGACAATCGTCCAGATATGGGTATATTTGAATATTTCTTTGCCTGCAGAATGCAATGACTGGAGCTAGGCACTTTGTGAATACCCTGGGCACAGTAGATAAGCCAAAGGGCAGTGCAGAGAACTGATAGTGCATGTAGCCTGCTTTGAAGCATAGGTATCTTCTGCAAGACTCCCTGATAGGGATGTGCAGGTATGGTTCTTTTAAGTCTAGTGTTGCCAACCATGCATCTTTGCCTAGCATAGGAAGCAGCTGGTGAAGAGTCAGCATTTTGAATTTTAGAATCACCAGAAAGGTATTTAGAGTAGAAAGGTCCAGGATAGGATGCCATGTATTGCCTTTTCTGGGTACCAGGAAAAGTCTCGAATAGAACCCTTGTCCCTTTTCCTCTTCTGGTACCAACTAAATAACCCCCATGCTTAAGAGAGAAAGTACTTGATGTTGGGCCTCTACCCACTGATTTGGGGGTAAATCTGTCCACCCGCTTGGTGTTGGTAAGGTGTGGAAGTGAAATCTGTATCCTTGGGACACTATATTTAAAACCCATTTATCCTGGGTAATGAGTTCCCAGTTTTTTGCCTGCAGACCAATCTTTATGCCTAAAGGAGCATTCAGTTGAGTAGTGCTTGGAAGATTTAGAAGCAAGTCATTGAGACTGTCTTCCATAGGGGGGTCTTACTACTCCCTGATTTGGGTGCGGAAACCCCCCACTGCTTAGTCTTGTGTGTCCCCTGGGACTGAAACCTAGGGTTTCTGCTATGTCTGGGTTTGGCTTGAGAAGACAAGAAAAAGAAAAATAATCTGGTTACACACAGCAGTGAAAAGCAATATGTCCTTTATTGTAATAAAGGACATACTGATTTTAACTGCTGTGTAGAACCAGATTATTTTTCTTTTTCTTGTATTCTCTGGTTTTTGCATCTGGTTCCATATTTGGTTCAAGAACTGTTTTCGTTTGGTTTGAGAAGACCTTGAAGAGGCTGGAAAGGACCAATTCATAGAGGGCCAGTGCCTGCCAAATCTAGGAAGCTGAACTTGTAAGAAATATTTAACAGTTTGCATAGATTTGGCTTTATCTTCCATCTTTTTAAGAACTTCCTCAGCCTTGTTGCCAAACAGGTGGTCGTGATTTAAGGGAGCATCCAGCAATTTAGCTTTGACATGATCAGGTAAAGATTGCTCCTTAAGCCAAGCATGCCTTCTGGTTCGCAGGCCTCTAAAGAATCAAATCCACATTGCAAAGTATGTTTTCCAACCTGTAAACATCAAATACCCAAAAGCGAACATCACCTTGTAGATATGCAGAAAAATCCCAAATGAAGGAAATATGATCAAATCAGTCTGATGAAGCAATATTGAATTATTGTGAAAGCGCTTATCATATTGTTGTCAAGTGTTGGAATAAAACCATTTGGTGTTTTATTTAACTGCATCTTTTATTTGATCGTGTTTCCTTCATTTGGGATTTTTCTGCATGTTTTCCAACCTGTTCAGCAGAATGCATTAAATCCTGTAATTCTGTATTTTCCGCACAGTCAGGAATCAACATCTTTTTCTGTTTGAGCAGTCCAATAACATGTTGTTGATACTTTAACATATGAAACTGGTGGTTTAAAGCCCTAATGGCCAAGGTTGCAGAAGTGTAAACCTTCTTACCCCATCTATCCGGTGCCCTGGAGTCTCTATCAGAAGAGGTAGGATTTTTAGCAGTAAAAGCCTTAATGCCCTTGGGTCCCTGTGAAATAGTCTCTGGATCTGCAATAGGATTTTTACAAAGGAACTTGTGTGAATCAGGAACCCTGTAATATCTGTCAGGTTTTCTGGGAGCAGGAGGCAAAGAATCAGGCTCCAAACTAGATTCCGAAAAAGCATCATCAACAATATCTAGTACAGGAGGAAAATGGAACTGCTGGTTCCATAGTTGAAGCATCTCACGGCATTAAAATGGGTCTCAGTAGAGGCCTGTGAATCAGAAATAGTGGGTATCAGGGGCTGCAAAAGTGCCTCACTGAGTACCGGCAAACTGACGACTGGCTTAGGAGAAGCATCGTCTTCAGTTTTGGACCTCGGTGGCCTGTCTCTGTCTTTATCCTTACGTTGTTTTGGAATCCCAGTAGTTGGATGGCTAACTGATGACATTTCTGGATAATTCAACTGAGAACCGAAATATTTAGAGGTGAAAATATACCAACGATGGATACTGCAGTGATTAAATAAAGCACAAAACTGACAGCACGGTATGCTGTGGTCAGGGCCTAGGCAAAGAATACAGTACGAATGAAAATATTTGTGAGGTATTTGCTTTCCACAAGTAATGCAATTATTAACTTTTACTGACATTGGTAAGGAGCAAGAAAAAGTTTCCTCAACTGGGAAGATTTTGGTTCTGAAACTCGAAAATGAAAATTTCAGGAGTCGACTGACCGGCACTTGCGAACTGCTTCTGCTTCGGGCACTGCACAGCAAGAAAGACTGATGTAATGGTGTCAGCTGCATGTTTTATACCCCTGACGACCTGATGTTATGGAAGAAGGGACAGCAACCAATGCAGGACCCAAGATTTTATTAATCAGGCCAACCGAGGGCTACTGCAAGCAGATAGCCCAAAAGTGATGACTGCAACAGTGAAACATGAAGAACATCTGCAGTTTGAGATAGAATTTGGCTAACACCTTTGAAAGTTCCTTCAGGCCCTCTTCACTCAAAGGTTCAGCCAAAGGTAAGCATGTTCAGAAAGGCAACCCTGAAATATAAACAAAGGCTGAATCAAAACAAAAAATTCCTGAGAGTGTCCCTTTAAGGAATGGGTAGTGGAAATTATTTGAGAACTGTTAAGGAAGACAGAATTTTCTTCAGAAGTTTTAGCTAGTGAGTGGGATAAAATGAAATTGGAGTTTAAAAATAGGATAGAAAAAGAAAAGGGGATATGGTTAAGAAGTAAGAAAAAATATTTAAAGAGAAAAGTACTGCAGAAAAAGGGGAATCTCACATAACAAAGAGAGCAGGATGGCAGAGTGCAAAAGAAAAAAATAGGGAGTATTTGGATGGCATGCATGTGTTTAGAAAGACTGCTGTCAGGCACTGTTTTTTTATAAAACCTCCAGAGCACAAAAACTCATGTTGCATGATTTAGGCAACAGGAAGTAAAAAGGGTTGCTGCCAAACTTAGCAAGTCTATAATAAGAAAAATAAACAAAGATGCTATAGAGGTATTAGAGAGAAAAATGTGGAAATCAAGAAAAAGTACAAATGGAAATATTTACAGAAGACTTAAGTATGTTGAGGTTAGTAGATGATGAGGTTGAACAATTAACATTTAAGACAGGAGAAGATGAGATAAAAACAGTGAAGTATAATAAATCTGCAAGAAATTCTCCAGGAATAGATGATATTCTGGTGGAAGATTGGAAGCTAGGAGAGAAGAAAGTGATAAGGATCTGGAAGGTTTTTCCTAGAAGAAAGGTTTGGTGGCTATAATACCTAAAGATGGAAAAGACCCATCAGACCCAAGTTCATATAAGCCCATTTCACATTTAAACCACAATTATTAAGTGTTTATGTCTATAATAGCTAATAAAATGACAAAGGTGTTGCCAAAACTGATAGATATGGATCACTTTGGTTTTGTGGAGGGGAAACAAACATTTGAAAACATTAATAGAACAGTTATGATCTAGAGGGAAAGAGAATGTAAGAAAATTCCACTTCTTTTGGTGGGTCTTGGTGCAGAGACAGCATTCGACAGAGTAAGCTGGGATTTTATGAGTAGGGTAATGCTTGCATTCCCTGATACAATAAAGTTAATTAGGAAGATGTATGAAGGATTTGAGACAAAACTTTATGTGGGAAGGTTTCTTTCTGATAAGTTGTTAGGATAGAGGAACTAGGCATGGGAGTCCTCTTTTCCCTTTCATATTTGCATTATATTCAGATCCACTGGCAAAGAAAATAAGGGATTCAGAAATTCAAGGATATAATTGGTATGGTAATCAGGAAAAAGTTAGCCTTGTTTGCAGGCGGTATTATTTTGTACCTGATAAAACTAGAATTGGACATCTCACTGTTGTACAATGTTTTGAAACAGTTTCAATTTTTTTTCTGGATATAAAATGAATGCAGACAAAACAAAGGCTATAGCTATAAACTGCATACCCGCACATGAATTGGTACAGCAATGCCCATAATTATGGGGCATGATAAAATGAAGTATTTAGGAGTATGGGTTAAAAACTATTCTGTTATTTCAGCTAAGGATACATAGGAAGAGACTATACAAAAGATAATGGAAAACTTGAGAAATTAGAAGCTCTTGTTTATGGATATGAACAGTATGATACAAGCAGGGGAAAATGTTCTTAGTCCTTTTAGTTTTATACACGGGTTAGGCATATTATTATCAACCAGAGGAGATGTTGTGGATGGTAATTAATAAAGAGTTGAGGGCATTTATCTAGGAGGGGGAATAGGGTAAGAGTCAAGTAGGATAAACCAATCCTTCCAGTAGAACAATTACCTGATTTGAAGGGCTATTTTGCGGTTACACAGTTAAGCCCCATACCCATACCACAAGCAGAAAACTATAATTCAAAGTGGAAAGTGTTGGTGATGAAGCGGGAGAAAATTCAAGACATAAAGGAGAATGCAAGTTTGGATGCAGATCCTTAAGAACAATAACAACAGCCATACATCCACTGGGGTCTGAATGGAGAGATAAGTCAGCAAGCAAAGGAGAGTAGTATTGCTGAAATTGAATTAATCCTGAAGTCTTGGTGAGTACCTTCATGAGGTGGACCCTGTTTTTCACAAAATCTCACCAAGACAACACTGATATATAGACTGTATTTACATAGCATATATCATGGACAGACATAGGTGACAAATTAAAAAAGATAGCTGGGTGCACAAGACCCAAGATAAAAAAGTGCCCAATCCTGGTAGGCGCACTGGTGCCAGGACTGTAAAAAATGACAGTATAGAATCCTCAGAATACAGAAATATTCCTACAATGGGGCCAGGCCAGGCCCAGGGGAGGATGCTCCCCTGCTATAGAAGGAAGTAGCAGTCCACAAAAAATCCCAAAAACTGATAGGCCAAAGAAGAGCTATAAAGACAACAGACTAGATACTGAGGATAAGAAAGAAAGGATGTATTGTTATTATTATGCAAAAAGCCCAGAATTTCCAGATACAAGATATACAAAAAGATTAAGAGAAAAATTAGAGGAAAGAAAAATACTTACCAAGAAGTAACTGTCAGGACCCTCAAATAAAAAATTGTGTTAATTAATACAACATATTTGTAAAAAACAGTATATAGACCAAGAAAATGTTATCTGTTTGGGAAAAGAAGAATCTGAGGAAGTGCAAAAATATAAACAACAAAACCTAGAAATATTTGAAAAGTATAAAAAAGAAATATGGACATGGGAAAGAAAGGCAGATTTGATATGGTGTAAATATTTATGCAAAGAAGAAAGCTAAATTAATCAATATAAAGAAGGCAGTCCCAAAGACATTCGAAGAGAAATATATGCAAAGGCATCTGAATATGGGAAATTTCACAATAAAAAAAATAACATCACAAAGACAGAATGTAGAAAAGAAGATTAATAAAGTTAAAAAATAGAAGCTGAAGTTATGGAGTGCCTGCAAAGTGAAGAATTTGGTGTAGAAGGTCTAACTCAGGTTACATCAAAGCATGATGGAATGAGTGCCCAAAGTAAAGAGAAGCAGGAAGATAAGGAGACATCTGAAGAAGAAATATGGACAATGGAAAGGAAAAGAGATTTAATGTGGTGTAACATCTATGCAAAGAAGAAAGCAAAAGTAATCAATATAAAAAGAGCAGCACCAAAGATATTTGAAGAGAAATATAGTGAAAGGAATCTGGACATGGAAAACTTTACAATACAAAAAATAAGAAGACAAAGAGGAAAAGTAGGAAGAGAGATTAGTAATGGAGAAGTTAAAGAAACTGAAATTGAGGTTATGGAGTACCTGCAAAGTGAAGGATTCAGTGTAGAAAATCTAATTCAGAAAGCTTTACAACAGGACAGAGCAATGGACATCCAAATTAAGTAGAAACCAGTGGAACAGGAACAATTAGTCAGGTGTCATATGATGATATTTTGGAGCCTTCCACAGGAAACCAGTGAAGCCCTTTAAGGCAATTGGGCCCTAAAGTGGAAATTATTTAAACAAAGGCTGAATCAAAAACAAAAATTCCTGAGAGTGTCCCTTTAAGGAATGGGTAGTGGAAATTATTTGAGAACTGTTAAGAAAGACAGAATTTTCTTCAGAAGTTTTAGCTAGTGAGTGGGATAAAATGAAATTGGGTTTAAAATAGGATAGAAAAAGAAAAGGGGATATGGTTAAGTAAGAAAAAATATTTAAAGAGAAAAGTACTGCAGAAAAAGGGGAATCTCACATAACAAGGAGAGCAGGATGGCAGAGTGCAAAAGAAAAAAATAGGGAGTATTTGGATGGCATGCATGTGTTTAGAAAGATTGCTGTCAGGCACTGTTTTTTTATAAAAACTCCAGAGCACAAAAACTCACATTGCATGACTTAGGCAACAGAAAGTAGAAAGGGTTGCTGCCAAACTTAGCGTGTCTATAATAAGAAAAATAAACAAATATGCTATAGAGGTATTAGAGAGAAAAATGTGGAAATCAAGAAAAAGTACAAATGGAAATATTTACAGAAGACTTAAGTATGTTGAGGTTAAAAGATGATGAGGTTGAACAATTAACATTTAAGATAAAACAGTGAAGTGTAATAAATCTGCAAGAAATTCTCCAGGAATAGATGATATTCTGGTGGAAGATTGGAAGCTAGGAGAGAAGAAAGTGATAAGGATCTGGAAGGTTTTGATTACCAGTAGTTTAAAAGAAAGGGAAGCATGAACATCCTAGAAGAAAGGTTTGGTGGCTATAATACCTAAAGACGGAAAAGACCCATCAGACCCAAGTTCATATAAGCCCATTTCAATTTTAAACCATAATTATTAAGTGTTTATGTCTATAATAGCTAATAAAATGACAAAGGTGTTGCCAAAACTGATAGATATGGATCACTTTGGTTTTGTGGAGGGGAAACAAACATTTAAAAACATTAATAGAACAGTTATGATCTAGAGGGAAAGAGAATGTAAGAAAATTCCACTTCTTTTGGTGGGTCTTGGTGCACAGACAGCATTCGACAGAGTAAGCTGTTTTTTTATGAGTAGGGTAATGCTTGCATTCCCTGATACAATAAAGTTAATTAGGAAGATGTATGAAGGATTTGAGACAAAAATTTATGTGGGAACGTTTCTTTCTGATACGTTGTGTTAGAATAGAGGAACTAGGCACGGGAGTCCTTTTCCCTTTCATATTTGCATTATATTCAGATCCACTGGCAAAGAAAGTAAGGGATTCAGAAATTCAAGCATATAATTGGTATGGTAATCAGGAAAAAGTTAGCCTTGTTTGGAGGCGGTATTATTTTGTACCTGATAAAACTAGAATAGGACATCTCACTGTTGTACAATGTTTTGAAACAGTTTAAATTTTTTTTCTGGATATAAAATTAATGCAGATGAAACAAAGGCTATAGCTATAAACTACATACCCACACATGAATTGGTACAGCAATGCCCATAATTATGGGGCATGATAAAATGAAGTATTTAGGAGTATGGGTTAAAAACAACTTTGTTTTGGCAGCTAAGGATTCGTAGGAAGAGCCTATACAAAAGATAATGGAAAAATTGAGAAATTAGAAGCTCTTGTTTATGGATATGAACAGTATGATACATGCAGGGGAAAATGTTCTTAGTCCTTTTAGTTTTATACAAGGGTTAGGCATATTTTTATCAACCAGAGGAGATGTTGTGAACGGTAATTAATAAAGAGTTGAGGGCATTTATCTAGGAGGAGAACAGGGTAAGAGTCAAGTAGGATAAACCAATCCTTTCAGTAGAACAATTACCTGATTTGAAGGGATATTTTGCGGTTACACAGTTAAGCCCCATACCCATACCACAAGCAGAAAACTATAATTCAAAGTAGAAAGTGTTGATGATGAAGCGGGAGAAAATTCAAGACATAAAGGAGAATGCTAGTTTGGATGCAGATCCTTAAGGACAATAACAACAGCCATACATCCACTGGGGTCCGAATGGAGAGATAAGTCAGCAAGCAAAGGAGAGTAGTATTGCTGAAATTGAATTAATCCTGAAGTCTTGGTGAGTACCTTCATGAGGTGGACCCTGTTTTTCACAAAATCTCACCAAGACAACACTGATATATAGATTGTATTTACATAGCATATATCATGGACAGACATAGGTGATAAATTAAAAAAGATAGCTGGGTGCACAAGACCCAAGATAAAAAAGTACCCAATCCTGGTAGGCGCACTGGTACCAGGACTGTAAAAAATGACAGTATAGAATCCTCAGAATAGAGAAATATTCCTACAATGGGGCCAGGCCAGGCCCAGCGGAGGATGCCCCCCTGCTGTAGAAGGAAGTAGCAGTCCACAAAAAATCCCAAAAACTGATAGGCAAAAGAAGAGCTATAAAGACAACAGACTGGACTATTGAGGATAAGAAAGAAAGAATGTATTGTTATTATTATGCAAAAAGCCCAGAATTTCCAGATACAAGATATACAAAAAAATTAAGAGAAAAATTAGAGGAAAGAAAAATACTTACCAAGAAAAACTGTCAGAAGCCTCAAAATAAAGCCTCAAATAAAAAATTGTGTTCATTAATACAACAGATTTGTAAAAAACAGTATGTTTGGAAAAAGAAGCATCTGAGGAAGTGCAAAAATATAAACAACAAAACCTAGAAATATTTGAAAAGTATAAAAAAGAAATATGGACATGGGAAAGAAAGACAGATTTGATATGGTGTAATATTTATGCAAAGAAGAAAGCTAAATTAATCAATATAAACAAGGCAGTCCCAAAGACATTTGAAGAGAAATATAGGCAAAGGCATCTGAATATGGGAAATTTCACAATAAAAAAATTAACATCACAAAGACAGAATGTAGAAAAGAAGATTAATAAAGTAGAAGTTAAAAAAATAGAAGCTGAAGTTATGGAGTGCCTGTGAAGTGAAGGATTTGGTGTATAACGTCTAACTCAGGTTACATCAAAGCATGATGGAATGAGTGCCCAAAGTAAGGAGAAACAGGAAGACCAGGAGACATCTGAAGAAGAAATATGGACATGGGAAAGGAAAAAAGATTTAATGTGGTGTAATATCTATGCAAAGGAGAAAGCAAAAGTAAGCAATATAAAAAGAGCAGCACCAAAGATATTTGAAGAGAAATACAGGCAAAGGAATCTGGACATGGAAAACGTTACAATACAAAAAATAAGAAGACAAAGAGGAAAAGTAGGAAAATAGATTAGTAATGGAGAAGTTAAAGAAACTGAAACTGAGGTTATGGAGTACCTGCAAAGTGAAGGATTCAGTGTAGAAAATCTAATTCAGAAAGCTTTACAACAGGACAGAGCAATGGACATCCAAATTAAGTGGAAACCAGTGGAATAGGAACAATTAGTCAGGTGTCATATGATGATATTTTGGAGCCTTCCACAGGAAACCAGTATAAACATTCACTTGAAGCTGGACGGCAAGGGAAGGAACATGAAACTGTGGAAACTCTGGAGCAGTCAATGTTGAGGAGTGATAGGTCAGTGAGTTCCCATATGACAAAGCAACGGATGGCACAGGATGAAACTGAAGAGAATGTGACACAGGAAGATGCTATAGAACTTTCTATAGAATGCCCACAGGAAATGGAAAACAAAAAATGTGCCCTCAGTTTAGAAGAAAATGAGCTAAGAGAAGAGTTGTTTGATTTAATAAAGATAGATAGACATATTAAAATCAATGAAAGAAATTGACTGCAGAAGGTCAATAAAAAAGAACAAGCCAGAAGTCTGATAAAATAAATGAACACAGTAATTAGGACTCTCCTTAGAGTTCCATGTAATATAACAGAAATAAACAGGATATATTACTGTACAGCTAAATTAATAACTGATAAAGTTCTACCACAAGAACACAGCATAGTAAGGGAAAGGAAGGGGAGAAATCAAATACCATCATGGAAATATTGAATAGAGAAAACTATAAAGTAATTAAGACAAGAACTGTAACAGTTAGAAGAGTATAGAAGAGGGAACAGATCAACAAAATTACTCAGAAAGATAGACATGATAAAAGCAATGAGCAGTATTAGAACAGATCAGGATCTATCATACACTATTGCAAATAACAAACTACAAATCTCAGCACAGGTGGAAAAATGCAGAGTAAAGCAGATAAATATAAAGGAAAAGTAAAAATTAAACAATTTATTGATGACCCAAAAAGGTTTTACAAAGAAATGGGAAACAAGGTAAAAGGAATTGAAAGATCACCAAAAAAATAAGAATTAGATATATGTTGGAGAAGTATTTATGAAGATCCTGTGGAACATAACAAAGATGCTAAATGGATAGAAGAAGTAAAAGAAAGAATAAGAAGTTTAAAGGTACAGGATATGAAATGGGATGAAGTAACAGCCAGAGAGTCTGAAACAAAGTTAATAAAAGCCTCTAATTGGAAACCCCAAGGCCCAGATGTAGTATCTAACTTCTGGTTAAAAGTATTAACATCTCTGCATGAAGGTTTAACCATGGGTAAGAACTATTTATGTATGCACCCCAAACAGACACCAACCTAGCTAACAACAGGAAAAACAATGCTTCTTCTTAAGAGTGAACCTCAAAGCTACCCTAAAAATTATAGACCATTAACTTGCCTTCCAACAACGTATAAACTATGCACTGAAACTGATGCCAACAGAGTTCATAGTCATTTAGGAAAAACGTAATTATGGCAGTTGAATAAACGTACAATAAAAGGAAGTCATATGGAACAAAGCATCATTTGTTGTTAAATAAAGTCATAGTGGAGAACTGTAAAAAGGGAAAAAATCTAAATAGGGCATGGATTGACCACAAAAAAACATTTGATAGTATCCCGCATTCATGGATAAAAGATTGCTTAAAAATGTATAATATACACCCTACACTGATCGACTATATTACAGTGACCATGAAATATTGGCAGACCGCTTTGCAATTAAGCCATGATAAAGGACAAATTATAATCTCGGGGATAAAAATTCAA
The DNA here is from genome assembly GCF_019279795.1 of Protopterus annectens. Lineage (NCBI taxonomy): Eukaryota > Metazoa > Chordata > Ceratodontiformes > Protopteridae > Protopterus > Protopterus annectens. The sequence continues at coordinate 589,355,100 of NC_056747.1, read as the reverse complement.
AGGGGGATATTCCAGGGTGACTCTTTGTCACCGCTGCTATTCTGCCTTGCCCTTAACCCATTAAGCTGTCTACTTAGCAGCTTAGGCCATGGCTATAATTTGGCTCCTGAAAAACAAGAAAGTGTAAAGACTTCTCACCTTCTCTTCGTTGATGATTTAAAACTGTATAACTCATCAGATGAGGAGCCAAACTCACAACTGCAAGTAGTCAAAACTTTTTCAGATGATATAAGAATGCCATTTGGTCTTGATAATTGTGGAAAAGCAACCTTTAAAGCAGGAAAACTGCAGTACCAAGAAAAAAACATTTGGAACAAAATGTGATATAAAAGAACTTGAGCAAGAGTGATGTATAAATATTTGGGAATTGATGAAAGACCAACAATAAAACATGAACAAATGCGAATAAAACTTGGTAAGGAATATTTTAGAAGACTTAAATTAATCCTGAAAACAGTGTTGTCATCTAAGACCAAAATTCAATCAATAAACCAATTTGCTCTTTCTGTCCTAACTTACAATTTTGGAGTGACTGACTTGCCTCAAAATGTGCTGTATATATTAGACAGGAAAACAAGAAGGATGCTTCATGCTAACCAAATGATTTATAAAAATCAGTGCATACCAAGATTATATATTCCCCATTCCAAAGGAGGGATGGACCTTTTGGAAATTGATTACATGTATGGATCAGCAATCGTGGGACTCCACACACATCCTCTGACGTTATGTAGGAAAAGTTTTGAAACATGACGAGACTAATTTTAAGATGACTTCTCTGCTTAGTCTAGCAGAAGCATATCGGCGTCAAGCAGGAATGGAAATCAAACCAGAAGTAAATAAAATCAGGCAGCAATTGAATGTGCCAAAAATACACAAGAAAGAATATAATATAAAATGAAGGATCAGATGAGAAGGCGAGAAATGTGGAAAATGCATAAATATATTTTCAAGTATAGAAAACTTCTGGAAGAACCTCATGTTGATCATGATCGAATGCATGAATGGTTAAGAAGAGGCAATTTCAAACAGAAAGATGAAAGGTTAATTTTGGCGGGCCAAGATAGTAGGTTATGTACACATTGGTTTACAAAGTCCATGGAAAATGTAGGAGAAACAGACAAATGTAGGTTTTGTAAAACAGAATTGGAAACAATTGCACACCTCATTGCTGGTTGTAACATACTAATGTTGAAGGACTGTATACTGAAAGGCATAATAATGTGGCAAGACTGATGTACTGGGGATTGTGCAATCATTATGGTACTGCAGTGGCTGAAAAACACTCAAAACATGAATCACAAAGCGTCACAGAAAATAATGAAGTCTACTTCACATGGGATTACCCATTACCTTCAGGTGAAAAGATAGATGCTAGAAAACCAGATATAGTGGTCCATTAAAAGAAAACAAAAGTAATACCAATCACTGAAACTGCCATACCGAGTGTCTTGCGTAGAGAGAAACACAAAGTCATTAAATACCAGGATTTACAGGCAGAAACAAGGGCAATGTGGAAGAAGGATACCCAGACAGTTCAATAGGAGTAGGAGCAATGGGTCTTATAAAAAATAATCTAGAATCATAGTTATTTACAGTATGTTACCAATACATGTAACCCCATACGAATTGCAGGAGTCGTCATTACTGGGCATGTTGTGGGTGCTGCGAAGAGCACTACTGACTGACATCAAAGACTGAAACAATACTAATTTCATGAACTTTAATTATACTTTAACTTAGGAATGGAGTTCATTCCCATCATGGTATTAAAAACTCAAAAGATTTGGAGAATTAAAAGAGAGAAGCATTATTATATTCATAATGTAGAAGAAAACATTCTAAGAACTAAGCCAGTGCAAGAATGGACAAAAGAGATTTAGCTGATAGGGATGAGTGCAATTAGGGGTACAGAGAATAGGCAACAGAGGGCTGCAATTTACAGGTGAAAACTGGCAAAAGAACCAAGGTATTGGGAGCAGATAACAAAAGAGAGAAGGTAACAGAATGGGAAGAGGCCAAGAAGACATTCGGACTGCAAGCTAAAGACTGCATTTCCTATCAGGGATGAATATACTATAGGCAATGAAAAAGGGATAGGGGAATCCTAAGTAAAAGACCTGCTGTGGTACAATCTGTAGAGTAATTAAGAACAGAAGTTGGTGTTCAAAATGGGATAATTAGTAGGGCATATAAAATATTGTAAGACAGCTATAGAATCAATCAGAGGAGCTTAGAAAAGATTGGAAAGAAAAACTGGATAAGCAATTCACAAGGAAACAATGGGAGGGAATAAGTATTCTCCAAAATATTCAAAAACATCTAGAAGATTTAGTATTTTTGCATGGCAGTATTTGCATAGGTGTTATTATAGGGTCTATATTACAAGACCGAAAGAGCAGAACCATGAACAACTAAAGAGTGAAAAAAATGGAACCTCGAAGTTCTGTTTGTCAGATCGCGGTACAGTGAAGATTGGAATATTTACCCTTTCCTCACTGTAGTGAGATCTCAGAGTTGGAATATATATTTAGCGGGGGTGTGGGGGTGCAGCCCCCCACAATAGCAAGTTTGAGGTTCTGTTTCTTTCGCTCTTTAGGCATTCGCGGTTTTAATTTTTTGGTCTTTTAATATAGACCTATTATTATACTCCAAGCAGATTCCAAAGAATTTGTCCTCAGGTATATGGCACATGTTGTAGATGTGATGGGGAAGAAAGAGGTAACAGAGAACTGGGGACATGTTTTGGGAGTATAACTGGTTGACGGAGTACTCTGGCACAAGTACTGGGTGAACAAATAGGCGTAACTAAGGAAATTATATTTTTAGATGGGTTACAAGATTTGAATTACCTAGCTATAGTAAGGCCCTGTTAAGTTTATTTCTGGTAGCTGCCAAAAAAACAAAACAAAAAACAATTACAAGAAAATGGAAATCAAAGTTTAACTAACTGTACCTGAAGTGGTGAATATTGTAACAGAGATAATAGAATTGCAAGTGGGATCTTTAGAAAAGGGTAAGAGAAAACCACACAGAAAAAAATGGAAATTGTGGGAACAATAAATGCAAAATGATGTTTTGGAAGACGAGTGAGATTTAAGAAAAGGCAAGAATTGAGCAATTTATATAATAAAACCAGGCAACAAGTTGCTTGCAGTAAAGATAAACGGCTCCTAATTCAGGCTGACAGTGTATCATAAATAAAATTAACCACAAAAGGCGAAATGGCTTTGCAGTAAAAATCCAGTTCCCAATGTAAAATAACAAAACAAAAACAGCAAACCTCTATTTCCAAAGTAAAACAGCTTTTTCAGCTCATAAAAGTAGTATGCTGCAAAGTAAAGCAAGTGTAGCTGGTTCTTCAACCCAAAAGAATAGCACAAAAGTATAAATCCAAAAGCAGAACTTTAATAGCTAGCAAAAAGCTAGAGTTAAGCGAACTTTCACCAAATGGCTTTTTCAAAACTTCAACAACTGCCATTAAAAACAAAGCATTTAAATATACAATGGAAGAAGTTCATTGGTGCACATCTAGTTCATTTACATATATACAGAAATCCTTCTGATATACTTCTAAAATACATTTAAAAAGCTAAGATAGTTTATTCATCATAATACAGAAGGACATAGTATAAATAATAATAATATCTATGACCTAAAACAAATGTAAAATGAGATAGTGAAATGTTATAAAAAGTTATAAAACATCCATAGTGTAGCATGAAGAGGAAAAAAGAGTAAAATACGGGGTCGTTGATTCAAGTGTAACTATATAAAAATGCTCCATAAAAGTCTATATAAGTCTATATGTGCAACAGGGTTCAGATATATGATGGTACATGAATTAAAAGTAGTGCAGGTAGGTATGTGTATAAAAAGGGGGGGGGCAACTAAGTGTGTAATCTAAAAACATTTTGCTTACACAGTAAAAGGTAAAACCTGAACTCCATCAATGACACCAGGGAAAATGTCTGCTCAGAGAGGGGGGACAATCCACCTCAGTAGACAATGGCCGAGTGATACAGGTAGGCGTGTGTACGGGCAGGGAAAAATCACAAAGTAGGGCGACTAAAAACCCTTATCTTACGTAGTAATGGTATAACCTGGAGTCTATCATTGACACCAGGAATTTGTCCGCTCTAAAGGGCGGACAATCCATCTCAGTTCACATTCCAATAAATGTGAATCAACATCTCCACCTCTGAGATTAGGTTCAACTTGTTGTAGTACACTAAAGTTAAAGTAATGGTCAGGTCCTGTATTTCTAACATGTCTGGCAAGTGCATTATGATCAGATGCTATCCTAATGTTGTAAACATGTTCTCTTATCGTTCTCTAAGTTGTCTGCAAGTCTTGCCTACATAAAATAAATTCTCCGGGACAAAGAGACACACTTAGCAATATATACAACATTATTGCTAGTGCAATTGGTGCCAGTATTAAGTAAAAATTTTTGTGTTGTCGGATGTTTAAAAGTGTCACTGTTGTCTATATATTGACATTGATTACAATTTTGACAGGATATTGTATTATGGTCAGATCTTGGTTTCTGGTAACTATGTTCTACTAAAGGGCGATGGCATAAGGTCCTTTTTAGATTGGGTTTATTCTTATAGACAAACCGTGGATTATCACCTACTACTTCTAAGATTTGGTCATCAATCCAAGGATTCCCCAATGTCTATGTACTATCTCCTTGATCTTGTCAACATCTCTAGAGTAAAATAAGGACAACTTAACATTATCACCCCTACTGATAGCTGGTACTGCTTCAGATGCTTCTTTCCTTGAAAAATAAGGTTTAGCCACTGTGTCTCTCAACTTGTCAACCTGATTCCTATTCCTATCTATGTCTCTCATCACATATTTACGTTCCAATAATCTATTTGTAAGTGATTCAATCTCTTTGGAATGTCCTGAGGGGCATGGGTTCAACCTTGATGCTCGCATAAACTGCCCTTTCATAATGTTCTCAAAAACATATCTGGGGTGCATACTATGTCGATGCAACAGTGTATTCCTAAAACAGGGTTTCCTATACACTGATGTATTTAATAAACCACTAGGTAATCTATTTATGCGGACATCTAGAAATGATATTTCAATACTGGAATAATTAATAGTAAATTTCAAGAAATCCGTTAGTCCATTAATGGAATCAAAGAATTCCAGAAGGGATGCTTCATCTCCTTTCCAGATAAAAAAGAGGTCATCTACGAACCGTCTGTAGTAACCCACATATTTCTGGAATAAAGTTAACGGAAAAAAGAGAGAAAAAAGAAATTCTCCTCCCAGTCTGCCATCACAATGTTGACGTAGCTATTGGCACATGAAGTGCCCATAGCTACGCCATCTTTCTGTATATAGATCTCCTTTCCAAAAATAAACATATTGTTCTCAAGAACAATCTCTAAAAATAAAGAAAGTAGGTCCACTGTCCCTTCTTCAAAATTAGATTTACTACGAATATATCTTTGAAACATTAACATACCTTCTTGGTTAGGAATCATAGTGAAGAGACTAGTAACGTCAAGTGTAACCAGTAAAAAATGGTTCCTATCTTTCAGTGTAGCAGTAAACTCATATAAGTCAAGCAAAACTGTTTGCTATCTTTAAGGATAAATTTATTACTATCCACTAAAGGTCTAAGAAAATATTCTAGTAGAATAGAAAAAGGCTCAGTTAGCCATCCTTGCCCTGCTACAATAGGTCTCAGGGAGGGAAGTCAATGACTTGTGAATCTTGGTAAGCCTTGTATTACTGGTATCAAGGGATTCCTAACTCTAAGATATTCAAATAGGGTATCCAAATAATATGACTACGATGGAGGTCATCTAGAGTGTCATAGACTTGAAAAGACTTCATTACCAACCTCTAAAAGGCTTATATTACCATAGAATGTTCCATCACTTAACATAGAATCCATCATACTGATGTATCTAGTGGAGTCTAAAATCACTATGGGGCCTCCCTTATCAGCTGGTCTTATAACTATTGAGAGGTCATTTCTGAGATTGTCTAAGGCTTGTTTTTGTAAATAGGTAAGATTGTAATTACGTTTTTAGTAGTATTTTACTTCTGTTATCATAGTACTTATATATATCATTCTCTACCATTCTGGAGAACGTCTCTATAACTGGATGTATATTTGGAATATATAAACTATTAGGTCTAAACCTCTCCAAATCTCTTTTCTCCTCTACTTGGTCTTGATCTCTAAAATTCAATTTCAGTTGGATATTCCTAATAAACATCTTTACATCTAAAATAGAGTCTGTTAATTCACTATCTCGTGTAGGGATAAAACTTGGAGCCCTTGTTTAAAACTTCCTCTTCAAAGGTACTTAAAGTGCTGTTAGACAGGTTGACCACTAGGGTGCCCCTGTTTTCTCCCACATTTTCTTTAAACTTGGTCCTGGATGTTCCCCTCCTGACCCTTTCCGTTTGTTCCTCCCTCTGCTTTGGGATCTCCGTCCCCCTGGGTAGGATTTGTTGGCTATGGGGAAAGGGGTACATATGGGAGATCTACTATTACCAGTTCTTGGGAAAATATCATTCAGTTCCTTCATATTCTTCTTCCTAACTACTGCTTCATTACTTTTATCTGAGAGTATGTTAGTACTTTCCCTTTATCTGTAATGGGACTTGCAACATCCTCTGAGTATACAATATGTACCACATCTGATGTATTTTATTCGTTATAGCATTGGTAGTAACTGCTCGACATGGTTATCCATTGTTACTTCATTAAGTAATGGTGGGATAACATCCTTAGTAATACATGTATTATTCACTTCAGAACAAATGCTTACAGCTTTTGTTACATTAACATTATTGTCATTACTTGTTTCAGTTACATTTCTAAATACATGTCCATTACCCTGTTCTTTGCTGTAGCGTTGGCCAAGTAAAGACATTCCCATTTTGGAAATCCTGTATGTCCCTCAAGAGTTTATTCTTTTTTTATTTCAAGAGTTCTCTTCTCAAATAATTGAACATTGTCTAGTAGTTTCTCCATACCATATTGTGCCTGTGGACTCTGAAATTTATTAACAAAACACTCATATTTTCATTTTACACTTTTCCTTAAAAGTTCCTCTTCATGAAAATGAAACTCATTAAGTCTCATATAATTAAAACTGAGTTCTAAATTGAGCTGTTGCCATTTTAAGCAACAGCTCAGGAAAGTTGTTACCTGAGGTTGGCATCTTGAGAGCACCTTGGCGTAGACCTCGAGGTATCAGCGTCTCTCAAGACATGCCTCAAAATGTTGCGTTGCAACTGGAGCCTCTTTAATTTAATAAAGTCAAATTCCATCTTATCAAGTTCCTTCCTATCTCTGCGATGTCAGGGATATTACCAGTTCAATTTCTGGTTCAACAAGTAATAAAATGTTCTCTGTAGCTGTTAAACAACTCCTGAAACGTGTTAACTTCCGATTAGCGATCAGTTCCTCTGGTCTATAGGGTAGTTCCACATTCACCTCAAGATGGACTGCTAGCCATTCCTTACTGCAGGCGTTAAACAGGTATATAATTAAACCAGGCAACAAGTTGCTTGCAGTAAAAGGTAAGCGCTCTAATTCCAGGCGACAGTGTATCATAAATAAATTAACCACAAAAAGGAGCGAAATGGCTTTGCAGTAAAAAAATCCAGTTCCCAATGTAAAATAACAAAAACAAAAACAGCAAACCTCTATTTCCAAAGTAAAACAGCTTTTTCAGCTCATAAAAGTAGTATGCTGCAAAGTAAAGCAAGTGTAGCTGGTTCTTCAACCCAAAAAGAATCGCACAAAAGTATAATCCAAACGAGAACTTTAATAGCTAGCTAGAGTTACTTTGTAAGCGCTTTCACCAAATGGCTTTTTCAAAACTTCAACAACTGCCATTAAAAACAAAGCATTTAAATATACAATGGAAGAAGTTCACAATAAAAAAATCAGATACAGTCAGCTAAGAACATGTAGTCTTCCCTTTTATTACTTCCTGTAAAATTGTAAGTTCAAGACTAATTTCTGGCATTAATGTTTCCATTCTACGTTATCTTATTCTTTCAACACGATAGTATATTTTAAACAATTTACTTTATGTCACTTTCTAAAGAATATAATATAAAATGAAGGATCAGATGAGAAGGCAAGAAATGTGGAAAATGCATAAATATATTTTCAAGTATAGAAAACTTCTGGAAGAACCTCATGTTGATCATGATCAAATGCATGAATGGTTAAGAAGAGGCGATTTCAAACAGAAAGATGAAAGGTTAATTTCGGCGGCCCAAGATAGTAGGTTATGTACACATTGGTTTACAAAGTCCATGGAACATGTGGGAGAAACAGACAAATATAGGTTTTGTAAAACAGAATTGGAAACAATTACACACCTCATTGCTGGTTGTGACATACTAATGATGAAGGACTGTATACTGAAAGGCATAATAATGTGGCAAGACTGTTGTACTGGGGATTGTGCAATCATTATGGTACTGAAGTGGCTGAAAAACACTCAAAACATGAACCACAAAGCGTCACAGAAAATAATGAGGTCTACTTCACATGGGATTATCCATTACCTTCAGGTCAAAAGATAGATGCTAGAAAACCAGATATAGTGGTCCATTAAAAGAAAACGAAAGTAATACCAATCACTGATACTGCCATACCGAGTGTCTTGCGTAGAGAGAAACACAAAGTCATTAAATACCAGGATTTACAGGCAGAAACAAGGGCAATGTGGAAGAAAGATACCCAGACAGTTCAATAATAGTAGGAGCAACGGGTCTTATAAAAAAGAATCTAGAATCATAGTTATTTACAGTATGTTACCAATACATGTAACCCCATACGAATTGCAGGAGGAGTCATTACTGGGCACGTTGTGGGTGCTGTGAAGAGCACTACTGGCTGACATCAAAGACTGAAACAATACTAATTTCATGAACTTTAATTATACTTTAATTTAGGAATGGAGTTAATTCCTATCATGGTATTAAAAACTCAAAAGATTTGGAGAAGTTAAAAGAGTGAAGCGATATTATATTCATAATGTAGAAGAAAGCATTCTAAGAACTAAGCCAGTGCAAGAATGGAGAAAAGAGATTTAGCTGATAGGGATGAGTGCAATTAGGGGTACAGAGAATAGGCAACAGAGGGCTGCAATTTACAGGTGAAAACTGGCAAAAGAACCAAGGTATTGGGAGCAGATAACAAAAGAGAGAAGGTAACAGAATGGGAAGAGGCCAAGAAGACATTCGGACTGCAAGCTAAAGACTGAATTTCCTATCAGGGATGAATATACTATAGGCAATGAAAAAGGGATAGGGGAATCCTAAGTAAAAGACCTGCTGTGGTACAATCTGTAGATTAATTAAGAACAGAAGTTGGTGTTCAAAATGGGATAATTAGTAGGGCATATAAAATATTGTAAGACAGCTATAGAATCAATCAGAGGAGGTTAGAAAGATTGGAAAGAAAGACTGGATAAGCAATTCACAAGGAAACAATGGGTGGGAATAAATATTCTCCAAAATATTCAAAAACATCTAGAAGATTTAGTATTTTTGCATGGCAGTATTTGCATAGGTATTATTATAGGGTCTATATTACAAGACCAAAAGAGCAGAACCGTGAACAACTAAAGAGTGAAAAAAATGGAACCTCAAAGTTCTGTTTGTCAGATCGCGGTACAGTGAAGATTGGAATATTTACCCTTTCCTCACTGTAGTGAGATCTCAGAGTTGGAATATATATTTAGCGGGGGTGTGGGGGGGTGCAGACCCCCACAATAGCAAGTTTGAGGTTCTGTTTCTTTCGCTCTTTAGGCATTCGTGGTTTTAATTTTTTGGTCTTTTAATATAGACCCATTATTATACCCCAAACAGATTCCAAAGAATTTGTCCTCAGGTATATGACACATGTTGTAGATGTGATGGGGAAAAAAGAGGTAACAGAGAACTGGGAACATGTTTTGGGAGTATAACTGGTTGGTGGAGTACTCTGGCACAAGTACTGGGTGAACAAATGGGCGTAACTAAGGAAATTATTTTTTTAGATGGGTTACAAGATTTGAATTACCTAGCTATAGTAAGGCCCTGTTAAGTTTATTTCTGGTAGCTGCCAAAAAAACAAAACAAAAAACAATTACAAGAAAATGGAAATCAAAGTTTAACTAACTGTACCTGAAGTAGTGAATATTGTAGCAGAGATAATAGAATTGTAAGTGGGATCTTTAGAAAAGGGTAAGAGCAAACCACACAGAAAAAAATGGAAATTGTGGGAACAATAAATACAAATGGTGTTTTGGATGACGAGTGAGATTTAAGAAAAGGCAAGAACTGAGCAATATATATAATAAAACCAGGCAACAAGTTGCTTGCAGTAAAAGGTAAACGCTCCTAATTCAGACGACAGTGTATCATAAATAAATTAACCACAAAAAGGAGCGAAATGGCTTTGCAGTAAAAAATCCAGTTCCCAATGTAAAATAACAAAAACAAAAACAGCAAACCTCTATTTCCAAAGTAAAACAGCTTTTTCAGCTCATAAAAGTAGTATGCTGCAAAGTAAAGCAAGTGTAGCTGGTTCTTCAACCCAAAAAGAATCGCACAAAAGTATAATCCAAACGAGAACTTTAATAGCTAGCTAGAGTTAAGCGCTTTCACCAAATGGCTTTCAAAACTTCAACAACTGCCATTAAAAACAAAGCATTTAAATATACAATGGAAGAAGTTCATTGGTGCACATGACATAGTTAATTGACTTAAACTCTAGTTCATTTACATATATACAGAAATCCTTCTGATATACTTCTAAAATACATTTAAAAAAGCTAAGATAGTTTATTCATCATAATACAGAAGGACATAGTATAAATACACATCTATGACCTAAAACAAATGTAAAATAAGATAGTGAAATGTTATAAAAAGTTATAAAACATCCATAGTGTAGCATGAAGAGGAAAAAAAGGGTAAAATACGATTGATTCAAGTGTAACTATATAAAAATGCTCCATAAAAGTCTATATAAGTCTATATGTGCAACAGGGTTCAGATATATGATAGTACATGAATTAAAAGTAGTGCAGGTAGGTATGTGTATAAAAAGGGGGGGGAAGGCAACTAAGTGTGTAATCTAAAAACATTTTGCTTACACAGTAAAGGTAAAACCTGAACTCCATCAATGACACCAGGAAAAATGTCTGCTCAGAGAGGGGGGGGGGACAATCCACCTCAGTAGACAATGGTGATACAGGTAGGCGTGTGTATGGGAAGGAGAAATAACTAAGTAGGGGTCTAAAACCCTTTTCTTACGTAGTAATGGTTTAACCTGGACTCTATCATTGACACCAGGAATTTGTCCGCTCTAAGGCGGACAATCCATCTCAGTTCACATTCCAATAAATGTGAATCAACATCTCCACCTCTGAGATTAGGTTCAACTTGTTGTAGTACACTAAAGTTAAAGTAATGGTCAGGTCCTGTATTTCTAACATGTCTGGCAAGTGCATTATGATCAGATGCTATCCTAATGTTGTAAACATGTTCTCTTATACGTTCTCTAAGTTGTCTGCAAGTCTTGCCTACATAAAATACCGGACAAGAGACACACTTAGCAATATATACAACATTATTGCTGGTGCAATTGGTGCCAGTATTAAAGTAAAAAATTTTTTGTGTTGTCGGATGTTTAAAAGTGTCACTGTTGTCTATATATTGACATTGATTACAATTTTGACAGGATATTGTATTATGGTCAGATCTTGGTTTCTGGTAACTATGTTCTACTAAAGGGCGATGGCATAAGGTCCTTTTTAGATTGGGTTTATTCTTATAGACAAACCGTGGATTATCACCTACTACTTCTAAGATTTGGTCATCCAATCCAAGGATTCCCCAATGTCTATGTACTATCTCCTTGATCTTGTCAACATCTCTAGAGTAAAATAAGGACAACTTAACATTATCACCCCTACTGATAGCTGGTACTGCTTCAGATGCTTCTTTCCTTGAAAAATAAGGTTTAGCCACTGTGTCTCTCAACTTGTCAACCTGATTCCTATTCCTATCTATGTCTCTCATCACATATTTACGTTCCAAAAATCTATTTGTAAGTGATTCAATCTCTTTGGAATGTCCTGAGGGGCATGGGTTCAACCTTGATGCTCGCATAAACTGCCCTTTCATAATGTTCTCAAAAACATATCTGGGGTGCATACTATGTCGATGCAACAGTGTATTCCTAAAACAGGGTTTCCTATACACTGATGTATTTAATAAACCACTAGGTAATCTATTTATGCGGACATCTAGAAATGATATTTCAATACTGGAATAATTAATAGTAAATTTCAAGAAATCCGTTAGTCCATTAATGGAATCAAAGAATTCCAGAAGGGATGCTTCATCTCCTTTCCAGATAAAAAGAGGTCATCTGAACCGTCTGTAGTAACCCACATATTTCTGGAATAAAGTTAACGGAAAATAGATAGGAAAAAGAAATTCTCCTCCCAGTCTGCCATCACAATGTTGGCGTAGCTATTGGCACATGAAGTGCCCATAGCTACGCCATCTTTCTGTATATAGATCTCCTTTCCAAAATAAACATATTGTTCTCAAGAACAATCTCTAAAAATAAAGAAAGTAGGTCCACTGTCCCTTCTTCAAAATTAGATTTACTACGAATATATCTTTGAAACATTAACATACCTTCTTGGTTAGGAATCATAGTGAAGAGACTAGTAACGTCAAGTGTAACCAGTAAAAATGGTTCCCTATCTTTCAGTGTAGCAGTAAACTCATATAAGTCAAGCAAAACTGTTTGCTATCTTTAAGGATAAATTTATTACTATCCACTAAAGGTCTAAGAAAATATTCTAGTAGAATAGAAAAAGGCTCAGTTAGCCATCCTTGCCCTGCTACAATAGGTCTCAGGGAGGGAAGTCAATGACTTGTGAATCTTGGTAAGCCTTGTATTACTGGTATCAAGGGATTCCTAACTCTAAGATATTCAAATAGGGTATCCGAAATAATATGACTACGATGGAGGTCATCTAGAGTGTCATAGACTTGAAAGACTTTCGTACCAACCTCTAAAAGGCTTATATTACCATAGAATGTTCCATCACTTAACATAGAATCCATCATACTGATGTATCTAGTGGAGTCTAAAATCACTATGGGGCCTCCCTTATCAGCTGGTCTTATAACTATTGAGAGGTCATTTCTGAGATTGTCTAAGGCTTGTTTTTGTAAATAGGTAAGATTGTAATTACGGTTTTTAGTAGTATTTTTACTTCTGTTATCATAGTACTTATATATATCATTCTCTACCATTCTGGAGAACGTCTCTATAACTGGATGTATATTTGGAATATATAAACTATTAGGTCTAAACCTCTCCAAATCTCTTTTCTCCTCTACTTGGTCTTGATCTCTAAAATTCAATTTCAGTTGGATATTCCTAATAAACATCTTTACATCTAAAATAGAGTCTGTTAATTCACTATCTCGTGTAGGGATAAAACTTAGGCCCTTGTTTAAAACTTCCTCTTCAAAGGTACTTAAAGGCCTGTTAGACAGGTTGACCACTAGGGTCCCCCTGTTTTCTCCCACATTTTCTTTAAACTTGGTCCTGGATGTTCCCCTCCTGACCCTTTCCGTTTGTTCCTCCCTCTGCTTTGGGATCTCTGTCTCCCTGGGAAGGATTTGTTGGCTATGGGGAAAGGGGTACATATGGGAGATCTACTATTACCAGTTCTTGGGAAAATATCATTCAGTTCCTTCATATTCTTCTTCCTAACTACTGGTTCATTACTTTTATCTGAGAGTATGTTAGCCACTTTCCCTTTATCTGTAATGGGACTTGCAACATCCTCTGAGTATACAATATGTACCACATCTGATGTATTTTCATTCGTTATAGCATTGGTAGTAACATCGACATGGTTATCCATTGTTACTTCATTAAGTAATGGTGGGATAACATCCTTAGTAATACATGTATTATTCACTTCAGAACAAATGCGTACAGCTTTTGTTACATTAACATTATTGTCATTACTTGTTTCAGTTACATTTCTAAATACATGTCCATTACCCTGTTCTTTGCTGTAACGTGGCCAAGTAAAGACATTCCCATTTTGGAAATCCTGTATGTCCCTCAAGAGTTTATTCTTTTTTATTTCAAGAGTTCTCTTCTCAAATAATTGAACATTGTCTAGTAGTTTCTCCATACCATATTGTGCCTGTGGACTCTGAAATTTATTAACAAAACACTCATATTTTTCATTTACACTTTTCCTTAAAAGTTCCTCTTCATGAAAATGAAACTCATTAAGGAGTCTCATATAATTAAAACTGAGTTCTAAATTGAGCTGTTGCCATTTAAGCAACAGCTCAGGAAAGTTGTTACCTGAGGTTGGCATCTTGAGAACAGCGTAGACCTCGAGGTATCACGCGTCTCTCAAGACATGCCTCAAAATGTTGCCGTTGCAACTGGAGCCTCTTTAATTTAATAAAGTCAAATTCCATCTTATCAAGTTCCTTCCTATCTCTGCGATGTCAGGGATATTACCAGTTCAATTTCTGGTTCAACAAGTAATAAAATGTTCTCTGTAGCTGTTAAACAACTCCTGAAACGTGTTAACTTCCGATTAGCGATCCAGTTCCTCTGGTCTATAGGGTAGTTCCACATTCACCTCCGATGGACTGCTAGCCATTCCTTACTGCAGGCGTTAAACAGGAATAGAATAAAACCAGGCAACAAGTTGCTTGCAGTAAAAGGTAAACGCTCCTAATTCAGGCGACAGTGTATCATAAATAAATTAACCACAAAAAGGAGCGAAATGGCTTTGCAGTAAAAATCCAGTTCCCAATGTAAAATAACAAAACAAAACAGCAAACCTCTATTTCCAAAGTAAAACAGCTTTTTCAGCTCATAAAAGTAGTATGCTGCAAAGTAAAGCAAGTGTAGCTGGTTCTTCAACCCAAAAAGAATCGCACAAAAGTATAATCCAAACGAGAACTTTAATAGCTAGCTAGAGTTAAGCGCTTTCACCAAATGGCTTTTTCAAAACTTCAACAACTGCCATTAAAAACAAAGCATTTAAATATACAATGGAAGAAGTTCACAATAAAAAAATCAGATACAGTCAGCTAAGAACATGTAGTCTTCCCTTTTTTATTACTTCCTGTAAAATTGTAAGTTCAAGACTAATTTCTGGCATTAATGTTTCCATTCTACGTTATCTTATTCTTTCAGCACGATAGTATATTTTAAACAATTTACTTTATGTCACTTTCTAAAATGTCAGGGTTCACTTAAATTTATGAAACTAACACAATGAGATTCAATAGAGTTCAAAGCATCATCTAAAAATGGAATTACCATGGGTTGCATACTATGTGACATATTAAATAAACAATGTCCTTCAGGATTATTTGCTCTCCAGCCATAACAAAGCAGCTGTTCTTGGGGAGTTAAGATTGCTTTCTATATTCCAAAGTCAATCCAGCCAAGCTTAACTTGCATTTAATAGCTTCGCTTGAGTGCTTTAGAACTTCTTTTGGCCTTGTTGAGCTAGACTCTAGGGAGAACAGTTTTCATCTGCTGCAGAAATCATTTATGATTCATTAGCTTTTACCATGACAGAAATGTGCAGACAAACCGATAGAGAGGTTCAGAAATGTCTACATACAAATGGCAGATTTTTTTAAATTTTTATTTTATTTATCCTTTGTTGACCAGGTTAGTTCCACTAGGCTAGTAGCCTCTTTTCTGGGGAGACCTGAGGTGGTATTAATACTTAATGCATAATCTGCAGTCATCAAGATGTCTGTTGCAAAGAATGAAGTAGTACAGCTTTGGAGAAGATCCAAAAACAAAGCATGCATTTTTAAAGAATGCGCACTTAATATACCAGCGATCAGCTAGTAATGCATGGATTGAATGCTGCAAATGCCTTTTAAAATTCCTCATATAACTTATTTACTTAAAATCCATAAAATAGTTATCTATACTAATCCAGTAGATATTTCAACACTTCCAGGCTTCACTGGTGCTATAACATAAGCTATAAATCTGTGTGGGTGCATATGTGTATAGGTATTATGTATAAATAAATATATGTGTGTGTGTGTATGTGTGTTTTATATACATATATTTATGCACA
The DNA here is from genome assembly GCF_019279795.1 of Protopterus annectens. Lineage (NCBI taxonomy): Eukaryota > Metazoa > Chordata > Ceratodontiformes > Protopteridae > Protopterus > Protopterus annectens. The sequence continues at coordinate 589,338,931 of NC_056747.1, read as the reverse complement.
TATACACATATATAATAAAGAAATTAGGAAATATTTTTTTTAATCAAACTAAAATCCATGAAACACTGGTTTGAAATACAGAAGATAAAAGGAAGCATTTTTTTCGGGAATCCATGTACTCCCACACCCTTCTGCTTGTATATGCCAACATGGTGATTGCACAACAGTGGGGAAAAGGTGATCTCCCTTTCCCCACTAAATGACAATCTCAAAGGACATTCGAGCAAAAGGAAGTTTGGATATGTTTTCCTGGCAGTTTGTTGATTGCTCAGAATTTGTCCGAGTTTCTTTTCAAATACAGAAAAACATTGATTTTAAAAGAACTTGTACTCTTGTTGTACTTTGAATTGATGAACTTTCTAAACACTCATCTTTTGTGCTTTTCAAGGATTAACTTTAGAGCATGCACTATGGCATGCCGATACATTTTGTTGACATAAATGTATCAATCAATTGAGTATTAGTAGTAGATCTCTCTCTCTCTCTAAATATATATATATATATATATATATATATATATATATATATATATATATATAGATACACACATTCATATTTAATTGTAGTTGGTCTTTTACTGCTCTACTACTCAATGAATCTGTACATTTTCTATCCACTTCTTAAATACAAGAACGCAACTCTGAGCCCTGTAAGTAAAATGTTAAGTTATACCATGTAATTCCAAAAACTGCAAATGTTATAATGTTAGTACAAGATTTTCATTCACCTCAGCATACACAGTCACCTCTTATACTCTATTTGCCGGTATCAGGAGATCATTTCAACTCAGTCATACAAACAGTGTTATAGTAATATGCTAGTATGATAATGCCATGACCAACAATAATTATTTCCAGCCAAGAAAACACAGCTGAGTGAAAAATTAGCAAAATGAGGCCTAGTACAATAAAGTTGGGGTGTTAATGTTTGAATGATTAATCTCTTTAAGGACAAGAACACATTGTGTGTCCTAATGTGGAAAATGTGAAATTCTGCATCTCTGATAATCTATTAACAGAGTAAAGAAATGTTTACTATTAAGCATGGTCATTTACCACTCATATAGAGGTATACGTTCTTTTTTAATTTATGTACATTTAACAAGCAATACAGAAACAGAATTAAAATGAAAGTTTAGATGACCTGTTCGTGATACAGCATGCGTTAATTTCATTACAATGTCAGAGGAAGTGTGCAACCAAGGATAGTCTTAATAGGAATAGCTGCCCTTCATGGTTGCAGGTGCAGTAAAATAAATACAGTTATTCTGCTTGAGCATATGATCTCTTCCGTTTCTACATGAACTGAACTACAATGTCAATTTGTCTGATACTGAATATTATTTTAGCAGACTGGTGCAAGTTTGCTAAAATCTATTTTAGTAATGAAAAGTTTTAATGAGGATGTTGTTGTGTCTTTCGGCTTTTCCCGGTTAGGGGTCGCCACAGTGGAACTCTGGTCCGCTAATGACTGGCAGTAGATTTTTACGTGCCCAGTTGCTGGCCCTGATGCACAACCTTCAACGAAGGTACGCCCATTAACGCATGTCTCCACAAAGAAGACCCTCTAGCTGAGAATCGAACAGGACAACGTCTTACTGTGAGGCAACAACGCTACCGCAGCACCACCACCGCAGTAGCAAATATTTATATTCCTTCACAGTCTTGAAGAGGACAGGATTGTTCCCTGAGAGCACCTTATATTACAGAGGTAGATATTCCTGTCCTGCACTACTTTAAATGAAAGTGGGTTTAGGACTAGCGATGTTCTCACTATGAGGAAAGACACTTTTATTTACTTAGTGTGATACAGTGATGGTTAGCTTTACTATCCAGATGAACGAATCTCAGAGTTTTGTTTCCTGTTGTGTGCACCAGAAATCTATTCTATGGAGAGAGAGCAGTGTAGTGAGATGGAGGCCATATTGAAGTCTGGACATAAATGTATTAAGAGCAATAGTCATTCTGCATCTGGTATAAAACAATTAGAAATTCTGTAGCAAATTTTAAGCTGTGTGCAGACACTCTCTTATGCACAGGGACCATACCTCTCAGCTGTCATTATTTTGGAGGAGCATTTCTATTTTCAGTATGATTCTCCCCTGCATATTCTGGACGTATTTTCTTATTTTCAGGCTTGAATTACTCCTACACACAACTGCCTGAATCACGTTAACAGTCATGATTTTTGAAGCTGCTAAATGCTCCGAAAACTGCACTACATAGCCAACATGCTATTGGCACCAATTTTCAAGAAAGATGAGACATATCTTATATCATTCTATTTCTGAAATCAAAATAAATTACCTTTTGTAATAGAATTTTGGAATACAGTTCATTAAAATCTATAGATTTTATACTGTTTCTTTGATAATGTGCTTACACTGTTACATTCTTTTTGTCGCTTTTTATTTTTAAATGTGTTTTTGTCTAGTATCACACATTCCTACTGGACGTGGGAAGGGTTATGCTAGCTGATGGGAAGGGTTATGCTAGCTGATGTTCAACTTTTATGCTAATTAGCTGTCCAGATTTTTGGCTGGATGTAATTACTTTTCTGCAAGATGAGAGTTATGACAGGGACCCTGACCTTCTACATTTGTACATTATAGCACAGCTTACTTTAAATGTCCTGCTCTTGCTACAGTCACTACATTATCTGCTCTAAGGAGTGGGTTTATTGTTTCAAACACAATTAGAATGTCAGTAGTTCTACTGATACAACAAAATCTAGCATTATCTAAGGTGAACTGTGCTAAATAATACTGTACAAATGTAGGCGGCCATGGTCCCTGCACATCACTGGAAGTCTGGACAACTGACTTTAAATGTACAGCTATACAGACCACTTTGGAGTCAAAATAAACCCAAAAGACAAGGAGGAGGTAGTGAATGGACAGATTAAGTGGACAAAGATTTCATTGCTTCCTTACAAAATTAAAACAATCCCCTACATTGTTATCCTGTCCCATTGCACTCTCATGCAAACACTTCCCAGAATATTTGTAATTATTAATAAGGTGAAGAAATTCATGTTTCTTATCTTTACTCCTACATTTTAAGTGATACAGATAACCATGTCATCCTGGAAATGCAAACAGTTATGTGGTTCATTTTGATAACTGTAATGTAAATTGAGAAAGTTGGGTACTTGTGCGTAGAGTGGTTTCAGTGTAATAGTGCGGAATAAGTCCAAGTTACAGTTCAAATTCAGTTATTCAATTCTTCAGTCAAGAAACTTCTCCGGTATAAATCCAAGTTGTTTATTGTATATAAACAGACGGAACAGAGAACAGAGATAAGCGCTTTCACTAATGTTAGCTTCTTCAGATCATTACATTCTCACTTTACGTTAGTATTTTATATAGTGTTTCCATTAATTGTTAAGTGAATAATTTATAACAATGAGGTAATTACATAAAAAGAGTGGGAAAATGAATCATTCAAGTATTTAAAAAAGAAGCGTCATCACATTATATCTTATACATACTAAATCTCAACAGTATGTTACACTACATAAAAAATACTCAAATACATAAAAAATACTCAAATACATAAAAACATAAGAATGTTAAAAGCATATTCAACACTTCCAGAAGTATTAGAAAAAACCTAAACCTTACTATAAGGGGGGTCAGTTAAACTTTATATGTGATGTAGAACGTGAACATAAATATGTGACTTTTATATACTAGTGATTTAGATGCAAACTAGTAAGACCTTGATGTCATTTCTATATGTCAGTGTCTCATGACATTAATTACAAAGGAAATATAATTAAAAAAATATATATATATATAAAATATATAATATATAAAGTATATTCTATTATGTTAAAATATATATATATGTGTATAAAAATGATATGAAGATATGTGTATGTAATAAATATATGAGTACATGTGTATTAATAAATGTTTAAATAGAGTTATATATAAAGACCTTTAAATGTATATAAAAAAATATATAAAATATATATATATATGAAAAATATATATAAAAATATATATCAAATATTAAAAACTTGCATGTGTATGTATAAAAATGTATGTATAAATATAAATATAAATATAAATGTGATTATAAATAAATATATGAATTCAGTGTGTATAGATATGGATATAAATATATGTTTAGTGTTTGTATGAAAGTATGTAGAATGTATAGAAAGGTATATATTGTGTTTGGATGTTATGATTGCTGAATGAGATTGTGTTAATATATAAGTATCAATTGTAAACTGGGTCTCGAAATGTATCTATGTATAAACATGCTAATGTATATAGTGTAAAATATGTGGAGCTATATATGGTGTTCATACTATCTTACTAGGGGTTGAGTGGGTCGTGCAATATGTAAGTGTGTATGTATAGGGATAAAATACCTTAAATGTAAAAAATGCAAGAATGGGTATAAATATGTATGAATATGGATGGTTATATTATTAAATAATTATTTAATATGTCTTCTTTGTTTTAGGTATGGTTTGATCGACGCCCTCTCGTTCAGACCGTGCCCTCTATCAGCTCTTAATAAAATAATCCAACCACTCTCCTTGTTTTCAGTATGACACCTTATATCTCCTCCCCTTGGATTTGGTGTTATAACTTCTAAGGCTCTAAAGGTAAAAGTATGTTGTGCACCTGCTTCCTTTACATGTTTTGCTATATATTTATATATTTATATCCATATTTACACACACTGAATTTATATATAATATTTATTTATTTATTTATAATCACATTTATATTTATATTTATATTCATATTTATACATACATTTTTATACATACACATGCAAGTTTTTAATATTTGATATATATATATTTTTTACATATATTTTTTATATATATATATTTTTTTTTATATATATATTTTTTACATACATTTATAGGTCTTTATATTTAAACATCTATTAATACACATGTACTCATATATTTGTTACATACACATATCTTTACATCATCTTTATACACATATATATATATTTTAACATACTAGAATATACTTTATATATTATATATTTTATATATATATATATATTTTTAATTATATTTCCTTTGTAATTAATGTCATGAGACACTGACATATAGAAATGACATCAAGGTCTTACTAGTTTGCATCTAAATCACTAGTATATAAAAGTCACATATTTATGTTCACGTTCTACATTACATATAAAGTCTAACTGACCCCCCTTATAGTAAGGTTTAGGTTTTTTCTAATACTTCTGGAAGTGTTGAATATGCTTTTAACATTCTTATGTTTTTATGTATTTGAGTATTTTTTATGTATTTGAGTATTTTTTATGTAGTGTAATTTACTGTTGAGATTTAGTATGTATAAGATATAATGTGATGACGCTTCTTTTTTAATTACTTGAATGATTCATTTTCCCACTCTTTTTATGTAATTATCTCATTGTTACAAATTATTCACTTAACAATTAATGGAAACACTATATAAAATACTAACGTAAAGTGAGAATGTAATGATCTGAAGAAGCTAACATTAGTGAAAGCGCTTATCTCTGTTCTCTGTTCCGTCTGTTTATATACAATAAACAACTTGGATTTATACCGGAGAAGTTTCTTGACTGAAGAATTGAATAACTGAATTTGAACTGTAACTTGGACTTATTCCGCACTATTACACTGAAACCACTCTACTCACAAGTACCCAACTTTCTCAATTTACATTACATTTTTTACAACAGGTGCTTGGTGCGTTCATCTGTTGGGTCGTTGGCTTTTTTATTTATAATCTTCTATTTTTTAACAATCCCAACGGAGGGTGGACTGTGAAACTTCTGCAAAAGAACCAAAACAGCGATACAAGGCTGAAGTAACGGTCTGTATTTACTTGTAACGAGTATTTGGTGGTTGAGCAAATAGTACATATTCTCAACAACTGTGTTTTTTAACGATTGTAGCAAGCGCACTTTAAGTTATATTAGCTGTGATCTTTGGCTGAACATACAAGCTCCATTGTTACAAACATTACGTGAACTTTGTAGAAATCACTTTACGACAATCATAAGGAAGTAGAGCGGCATGGCGCAGATTGAACTCCCGTATAGGCCGAGAGGTGAACACCGAGGCGAGGATACTATTGAGATGATACTAACACCCGGAGATGAAAATCAGGGTTTAGAGAGTATACGGACAACTGGAGGTGAATACCGGAGTATGAATGATTTAACAACACGTTTCTTTAAACATTTAAAAGGAACTAACACATCAACTTGGTTTTTTGAAGAATCTGATGGAATTAGTGATAACGTAGTAGCAGCGGTGGACATGGACAGATTACATAGGCTGCTTGGCAGCATAGAAAAAGATTTTTATAAGCTCAAGCGTTTGCAAGCACAAAGAGCTCATTTTGAATTCTGTCTGCAGAATAATATCATACCACGGGGATTAAGAGTCTTTTCCATGCCTAGCCAAGGAAAAGACTACCCTGAGTTGCTGGCATTATGGCAACGGATTAACATTGAAACAAGCCGTAAGTACCTAAGGCTACTGATTGACTTTTTTCTACCAGAAGAAAAAATATTGACAGATAGTTTAAATGCTAAACATTCTGAATTGTTTAATGATTTTCCTGATAATATTGTTAATGCTTTGTTTGATAATATGCTAGATTGCGTATCAGCATATGAACATAAATTATACCAGCAGAAACGAACAAAAGTCTCCCGAGATTTTAGGGATTTTAGATCAGGGAATGTCTTCACTTGGCCTAGAAATACTTCCCATAATGGCAATTCTGTTAGGAATGACAATACAACATTGTATATGAGTGAAAGAACAAGTAATAACATAGATAATCCTTATGAAATTAATGAAAATCAACAAACAACTAATGGTAGGAACCTAAGAATTAACAATACTCAAAGGAAAATAATATTCACTAATGATAATATTCCAACAGACAAACCCAGAACTGTGCATATACCAGAGAATAAAGTAGCACATAAGAAAAATGATGTCAATCCAAATACTGTTACTAGTAATGTATCAGCTAGTGTGGACAATAACATCACAGTTGAGAATGATGCAACTATGGATTGTAATGACTCATCAGACGTTATACACATAACGCATGATGGGACTGTTAACAACACCAATTTGTATCCAAATGTTAATATCACTAATACCAAAAGTAAGGATAAGCCTACAACCACTCCTATTGTAAAACCTAAAACACAAGAAAATGCCATCTCCACAGGTACACGCATTGATCTGTCATTCCCTTTAGCTATACGCCAGGCCAAGGAGCAGAGGAGGTCCAGATCAATGAGCAGGGGGAGGCAGAAAAGGAAACCATCAGGGGAACCCCTTCATCACACGACTATAAAGAAAATGTGGAACAACAACCACAAGGATTAATTTTTAATTTATCCAGCATAGATTTGACAAATGATGAAGTTAAACTTTTGAATAAGGGTTTAAACTTCATCCCACATACCAATAGTAATGTGATAGATACAGTAAGAGATCTTAAAGTGTTCTGTCGCAACTTGATGTTGAAATACTTATTCAAACCTGATGTTAACCCTGAAACAATAAATACATCTGCTAGTGTAAAGAAACAGTTCCATTTTAAGAACCTAAGTGACTTCGTACCAAATAATCACCCATTGGTAGAAACTTATTTTAAATTAACAGAAGGAGAGCTTCATAAATTTTATACTAATAATAAATCTATTCGAAATAAGAAGAAAAGGTTTAATAATTTAACCTACAATGAGAGAGTCAGCCTGAATAAATTAAAAAATGACAACAACATCACCATTAGACCAGCTGACAAAGGGTCTGGAATAGTGATTTTAGACACAGAATACTATGTATATAAAATGAATACAATGTTGCATGACAAGTTTTATAAGAAGGAATGTATGAATTCTATAAATGATATGTGTATTTATGTACACAATGTACTAACTGACATCTTTAAAAGTGGACTTATTGATAAAAATTTATATGAGTACTTGTATATACCTTCACCCACCATTCCCATTATACAGGGCCTACCTAAAATCCATAAAAACCATACTGACCCACCGATGCGACCAATCGTATCTGGGAAAGGATGGGTGACAGAGCACATTTCTGTTTTTATAGAGAAACACCTGAGATGTATTTTAAATAATAATCAATATGTTTTAAGAGATTCAAAACATTTTTTAACAGATCTTTATGAAGAATTAAAAGACTGTACAGCTATAGACAAATTGATACTGGTTACGCTAGATATTCAATCATTATTCACAATAATCCCGAATGAACTGGGTTTACATTATGTAACATGCTATCTTAAAAAGCACAGTGATTATTCTGAAGTTCTCATTGATCTGATAACACACTTTCTTGAATTGATCTTGGAAAACAATGTTTTTATGTTTAATAACAATGTTTATAGACAATGTGAAGGCGTAGCTATGGGCACTCCATGTGCAAATAGCTACGCTAATATGTTCCTAGCCTACTGGGAAGAGGCAACATTGTTTGACCATACACTATTTAAATCCAACGTAATGTTTTATAGGCGCTTTGTAGATGATTTATTCATTTTATGGAAAGGTAGTATGACTGCCTTGAAAGATTTCATTGTAACAATTAATGACTTAACAGAGTGCCTTAAATTCACAACACAATTTAATGAGACCAGAATTGAGTTTTTAGACCTATTCATTGAAAAATTACCATGTGGTTTGATAAACACTGGGGTCTATAGAAAGAATTGTCACAGAAATATGCTTTTGTTTAGAACTAGCATGCATCCTACATATGTTTTTAAAAATGTTATGAAAGGACAGGCTCTTAGGATGTCTAGGATGAATTCTAATACATTAGGCTTAGAAAGGGATTTAGATGAGCTAAGAAATCAACTAATAGAAAGAGGTTACAAATCGAATGAAATTAAAGAACATTTAGAAATAACACCTGAAATAAGGGCAACCAGAGGTGCACCATATTTTGGACCAGCTAATACAACTAATATGGGCACCAATGAAGGCTTAAACAAAGTCAAGTTTCCAACGTTTTATACTAGAGACAATGACGAAATTAGACTCATTATAAATAAATATTGGGACGTTTTAACTATTGACGAAGACATAAAGAGCATAGTAGGTGAAAGACCCTCATTCTTATATAGGAATAAAATGAATTTAAAAAGGATGTTGTGTTATAATACATATAAAAAAGATTTAGACACCATAAATGCCACAACACCTTGTGGTAAATGTAACTTCTGCAAATTAATCAACACAGAGCCTATTTTTATGCATCCCGACTTCAATAGAGAAATTATTATAAATGCAAATGCTAACTGCATGACATGTCACGTAGTTTATTTAGCAGTGTGTTCGATATGCTCATCCTTCTATGTGGGCAAAACTAACAGATGCCTACGTGACAGGATGAGGGAACACTGCTATAATATCAGGAAGTTGAACACCAATAATGCTCTAGCAAAACATGTAAAGGAAGCAGGTGCACAACATACTTTTACCTTTAGAGCCTTAGAAGTTATAACACCAAATCCAAGGGGAGGAGATATAAGGTGTCATACTGAAAACAAGGAGAGTGGTTGGATTATTTTATTAAGAGCTGATAGAGGGCACGGTTTGAACGAGAGGGCGTCGATCAAACCATACCTAAAACAAAGAAGACATATTAAATAATTATTTAATAATATAATCATCCATATTTATACATATTTATACCCATTCTTGCATTTTTTACATTTAAGGTATTTTATCTCTATACATACATACTTACATATTGTATGACCCACTCAACCCCTAGTAAGATAGTATGAACACCATACATAGCTCCACATATTTTACACTATATACATTAGCATGTTTATACATAGATACATTTCGAGACCCAGTTTACAATTGATACATATTAACACAATCTCATTCAGCAATCATAACATCCAAACACAATATATACCTTTTTATACATTCTACATACTTTCATACAAACACTAAACATATATTTATATCCATATTTACACACACTGAATTTATATATAATATTTATTTATTTATTTATAATCACATTTATATTTATATTTATATTCATTTTTATACATACACATGCAAGTTTTTAATATTTGATATATATATTTTTTACATATATTTTTTATATATATATATATTTTTTTATATATATATTTTTTACATACATTTATAGGTCTTTATATTTAAACATCTATTAATACACATGTACTCATATATTTATTACATACACATATCTTCATATCATTTTTATACACATATATATATATTTTAACATACTAGAATATATTTTATATATTATATATTTTATATATATTTTTAATCATACTCCCTTTGTAATTAATGTCATGAGACACTGACATATAGAAATGATATCAAGGTCTTACTAGTTTGCATCTAAATCACTAGTATATAAAAGTCACATATTTATGTTCACGTTCTACATTACATATAAAGTCTAACTGACCCCCCTTATAGTAAGGTTTAGGTTTTTTCTAATACTTCTGGAAGTGTTGAATATGCTTTTAACATTTTTTATGTTTTTATGTATTTGAGTATTTTTTATGTATTTGAGTATTTTTTATGTAGTGTAACATACTGTTGAGATTTAGTATGTATAAGATATAATGTGATGACGCTTCTTTTTTAAATACTTGAATGATTCATTTTCCCACTCTTTTTATGTAATTATCTCATTGTTATAAATTATTCACTTAACAATTAATGGAAACACTATATAAAATACTAACGTAAAGTGAGAATGTAATGATCTGAAGAAGCTAACATTAGTGAAAGCGCTTATCTCTGTTCTCTGTTCCGTCTGTTTATGTACAATAAACAACTTGGATTTACACCGGAGAAGTTTCTTGACTGAAGAATTGAATAACTGAATTTGAACTGTAACTTGGATTTATTCCGCACTATTACACTGAAACCACTCTACGCACAAGTACCCAACTTTCTCAATTTACATTACATTTTTTACAACAGGTGCTTGGTGCGTTCATCTGTTGGGTCGTTGGCTTTTTTATTTATAATCATTTTGATAACTGTCTGGGATGGCACACTGGTGCCATGATTGGTGTTGCTGTCTCAGAACATTTGGTTCTATGCTTCAGTACCCATGTGACATTTATTCAGTTTAGAAAAGGTGAGTCATTCTTCAGTTCCATATAGGCTCAGTTTTCTCTCAAATCCCAAAGAAATACATGTAAGTTTACTGGCAACCCTGTTATTTGCCAGGAGGCATGCTTGTTATGTGTGCGCATGCCTATTCTGTAATAGCTTATCATCCTGTCTATAACATTTTTTCTGCCTCATGTACAATGAATATTGGGAAAGGCTTCAGTTTCCTTACAACCCTGCATAGATATGTATTATTCAGGAAAACAAATATTAATTGACATAAAAAACATATCTAGCTATCTGCAGTTTACTTATACTGCTTAGGCCAGTTTAGACTATTTGTGAAGATAATGTAATCAACAAGGTGATACTTTCAGGGTTAAATAAAGTGTAAAACAATGTTTCTGCCAGTGTGTAATTAGAAATTGTACCAATACTATGAATACACAATACAAACGCATTTATAGTAATGCTATGGTAAATAAGCAGCAATACAGTTTCACTGTTTAGTGATTAGCTTTACTAAGATGTGCAAATAATACCTCATATAAACAGGAAGGTAAACAATTACAATTACATCACAGTAGGAAAATATATTCCCCACCACCCATAAAACTTGGGCAACATAGCATTTTAAATATAGCAAATGATTGCTGTGTCAGTTTTTACCTGTCAACAGCCACATACTTTTTTCATTTTGTTGACCCACATCTTTAAGCACTACTGTTACAGTTTAGCTCCAGTACAAGCTAGCATTTAGCTATGACAAATTATTGGTTTAAACATCTTATTTTGTATCTTATCTTGCATCATTAATATGTTTTTTTCATTTTAGTGCCAATAATGTATTAGTTGTCCTTCATCTAGGTATCTCAAAGTTCCGCCTATTGCATGGACCAGTGACTTACCTTTCTAGACTGTGCCATTGGCACTCAGACAGAGTATGGGCAGAGGAGGACTAAAATGAATGTCTGAGCACCTGTGCAGCAACATACTGAAACAAAATGTGGACTATTTTAACTATATAGATATTTCCTTTGGTTTTTCAGGTAATATGGCATATAATGGTGAGATAGGTATATGGCCAAACTCTCATCCACAGGAATAGAATACATCATATTTTTATCCTCCTGCTTGGATTTCAGCTCCCTTAACTACTGTCACAGAAATGAAAAAGCTTGTCTTCTGATTGTGGAACCACAAGTTTATGAAACTGCAATTTCCTAAGTGTGCTCAACTGAACTGTGCAGACAAGAAAAACACTCCTGCTTAAGGGGAAAGACTTCTTGACCCCAGTGTTTCCAACATAAATGTAGCATAGTCTGAAGTAGTGGCATGCTGGCTTAAAGAATATTTTTTTAGGTAAGTTCTTTCATGTCTTCACAATCCAATTTCACCAGCTAACTGGCTTTGTTGAATGGCGACTTATAATTATTTGAAGAGACACAGCATTCCATTTAAACACGATGAACGTGGTATTATGTTTAAGCACTGAGATGAGTGATCAGATTCACACATTAGATACAAAGCAAAGCATTAGAAAAGAGAGATAACTGCTATGTTTTGCATTCATTCATTCATTCATTCACTCATTCATTTATTCACTCATTACACACTTAATCCAATGCAGGGTCATGGGTAAGTCAGTGCATATTCCAGGACACAGTAGGTGCAAGGCACAGAAGCTCATTTTGAATGGAGTACCAGCCCATAGCAAAATGGACACATGTGCACGCATGCACACACACATACCTGACTACAGGCAATTTCAAGGAATGGCACTTCTCCTGTGCATATTACTGAGATATGGGAGGAAACCAGAGCAGCTAACAAAAATCCATAAGAAGAGAGGGGACCATGTGATGAATCCACACAGAAGGCACCCCAAATGGGAAACTGAAATGGTAAACTAAACTCTGTGAGGCATCAAAACTAATATGTGTGCCACTGTTGTATTATCTTAAATCATTACACATGAATGTCCTCTTCCAAAATACTTACATACATCACTTGCATATTCCTTCCATAATTTAAAATAAAAAAATAATAATTCTGTTCTCATATTATTATTATTATATTAGTTAAACAAGACTAGTCATCATCTTCCACTCAGCACAGAGCCAGGGCACACTAATGCTCATTAAATGAATATGCCCATATGAATTATATTGCAAACTGTCGTCAGTGATTATACTTTTATGATATCATCCTCCTCACTTTAACTGAATCTGTATATTTGCAACTCCAACAGATACAAACTCCCTGACCCTGGAGGAGTGGCTAGGCCTTTATCCTGCAAACAATTTTATTCACAACATTTATACTAGCCTTAATATACCATAAGCAGCACATATGTCCTCATCACATGATCCTGCCCGTATGATTCAATGATTTCACATAATATTAATTTTTTTTCAAAAGAAAAAATAGATATTCAACCATGAAAATATGCAAAATTGTGGGCACTGCTGTTTGCCCACTGATGCTGGTTGTTGACAGGCCACTAAGAATAATTGTATATCATTTAATTGACAGGTAATTACAAAAAACTATAAGACATAAAATATTGGGTTGTTGCAATCTTAAAACATTGACACTCAAGAGTCTGAAAAAAGACAAATATATCTTTACAAACATACAAATATTTTAGGCATGGACAATAATACTCTTCTAACCTGCCAATATAGCAAAACAATCATCCTCATAATAAATGTTCATCTTGTTCTTCAAAATATCTAAACAAGTGTTTCCTTTAATAGAATTTGTAGTCTACTGCAGATATCAGCTGTTCACTCTGAGAGAGCCAACTAATACATCACTAATTCTGATAAAATCTCCTACACAAGTTGCCTGATATTTCTCTACTGCCCTTTGATAACTCCAAGCATTCCCAGAGGTGGTTGTCTCTATATGCTCTATATTCTCAAATAAGGTCTGCTCTTAAATATCTATATGAGACACTGTATAAATTCAGATAATTTAATAATATATAATAGTAATAATAATAATAATAATATAAAAGCTTACCATCCACAGATGACCTTTGTATATTTTCCTCTATACTCTTTTCAAATTATTCCTGCTTGTGTTGTTATAAGGTGTCCATATTATTATTATTTCATACTCTAGATTGGTTCTAATATAACCTACAAACAATCATTTCATCATTTCTGAATTGTCAGACTTTATAAAAATTTTAAACTGATTACACGTTTATAATTGTCATTAACCAATTGGTTGGTTGGTTTAATCAGAAAAAAAAACTCAAATCTTAGTTTAGCCATATACCTAGGTCATTAAAATGAATTTACAGTTTCAGTCACTGCGTGTTGTATAAGACCACTTGTCTGTCTTTCAAATCTCATATGCACAATTTTTGAAACATTTATCAGCATATTATTCTCCTGTACCCAAATAACCAATTTAGTCAGGTTCTTTTGCAGACATGCCCTATCTGTAATAGATATAAGTAGTTTACCCATTTTCATGTCATCTGCATATAGACTACAGAACACCTTAGATGAAAAAGATAGAACTGAATGATACACCTAAACTAGTGTTGCCTAAGACATAGTCCTGTGGGACATTTTACCTATTAAAGTGCAGTACAACACTTGCCATGCCCAATTTGTAAGCCATTAAGTTATTCATCCTATCAAGACTATATTAAAACCCATTAGTTCTAATTTATTGACCCATGTTTTGTCTATGATGTATCAAATGCTGAAGATAAGATAAGTCTTTACTCATTTATAAAATGTTTTTGTTATGCTCCATATCTTTATATAAATCCTCTCCAAAATGTTGCTGATCTTGTCTCACGCTGTCTAATTTGTCTGTCATGTTTATTTCACTTTTCAAAGTTATAGTTCAAACATGTTTCCATTTCTTATATGCTTTTATGTTTCATCTTATTTATGTGTTTTGTCCTTAAGGAAATATATTATCCTTACCATGAGCTTCTAGATCCTTATATTTTATTGTATTCAAGTAATTGACATTCCAAAACTTGCCAAATTCCTCCTGCCATCTTTCCACTGAATGTATCATTCCAACTAGTTCTACACAGTGACTGTTTTGCTACCATATAATCTGTTAATCTTCTATGCATTGCCTTAGATTTCAGTTTGGAAAAAATTATCTAGCAGTAGCTTAATCTTTATATATATGATCTCTACACATCAAAGGAGGAAAAACTTGACAAAAAGTAACAATCTTCTTAATAGGAACAGAGATTAGTACATTCCAGGTAGATTTCTTTGCAGTCTGCAAAAGATGTTGTGCCTCAACATACACCATGAATAATTTCCTTACTATTTTTGTAAAATCATTGTGTGCTGATAGCCTTGCTAATGGATATGCAGTAAAGCCCATGGAGCCCTCCAGGTTCATGTGTGTGTGTGTGTGTAACAGTAGTCTGATGACTACAGGCCAGCCGACTCACGTTTGATTTGTAACTTTGGTTGACTGATGGGGTGACAGGAAGGTAAGGGCATTACAATCATGGTGGGGATGGTGGTCTTATGATTGTTCTCCACATATGATCTTTGGTGGAGGTCAGCTACCTCAGAGGGGAGTATGGTGTGATGAGAAAACAAGGGGAGAGCACCTTCAGTGAGCTACTTCAGAGGTGATGCAATATGGCAGCATGTTCCCACTGTATGCCCATCTGTCAGATATAACAGAAATCACATTGGAGGGTAAACAAGGAGTAGGTCATAAAATCAGGGCAAAAAAGAAAATCCCAGCAGAAACAGTGGACAGCATCAACTCTGCTGAGATACCCTTAGGCTCCATGCTGGCCCCAGCCCTGAAATGGAGACCAACTGGGGATGGAAGGAGAGACTGTCAGACTCAGTGATGGATGGGGCACTGGAATATCCCATAAAAAATGTTGCATGGGAAGGGAAAAAAAAATCAACCACTAGGCACACACTAAGAAAGATGAAGCCAAGGCCATTGAGATCTATGCATTTGAAACAGAGCTGTCACAGTAGATCTCCCAAGATCCCTGGTGAGACTATGGCCAGAATATTATACTCTGGTGCCCATACAGGAAAAGAAAGAATAATAGGGAAATAAAGGAACTGGAGGACAGAAAGTATGAG